>NC_142141.1:48616028-48767543 GCF_024610735.1 Ursus americanus | reverse complement strand
CAAATTCTACTAAAATATGAAATGTATTTTGTTATTTTGGTCATTTCTGCCAGTGCTTGAAAAATTTGTTAAAATTTTTCCTTTAGTCACATATGAAGATACAACAAAAAGATAGAAAGTGGCTTCTGTCTTTTATTTTATAGAGAGAGGACAATATGCCAAGATCCAGAAATTGGTTACTGCAAAAAGGAAGAGATATGATTTAATCCAGTATCACTGAAAAAGATTAGAAAGTACATTCTTGGACTACATTTCGCCTACTATATACTCTGCACTAAAGTAACTTCAACGTTTCCTAAATAAATATATTTCCAAGAAATTGAAGAAGACTTTGATATACTCACATTCTCTCTCCCTAAATTCTCAACTTGTTGGTTGCATTAATTAGAAAATAGGGAGATATCCATCGTTTTGAGAAGAAATTTCTTTGAGTCACCTGCAGCTCAATTATATATATATGCACCTCACCCATAAACTAATATCATTCTAGATCAGACTATAACTTGGAATCCACAATTCCTGTGACAGGAGGCTTTCTTACAATACTTAATTATGGAAGTTAATCTACCTCTATATACACAGGAAAAAAGCACAGAATTACTTCTAGTAGAAGGAAAAGGTCAACATGAAGTTTTACTAGTTGTTCATTTTGGGTTTTTTTAAAGATTATTTATTTATTTTAGAGAGAGCATGCAGGGGAGGGGTAGAGAGAGAGGGAGAGAGAGAATCCTCAAGTAGACTTCCTGCTGAGCGTGGAGCCCAAAGTGGGGCTCCCTCCCAGGACCCCAAGATTCTGACCTGATCCAAAATCAAGAGCCAGCCACTTAACCACCTGAACCATCCAGGCACTCCTGAATTTTTACTAGTTTTAATAATTAAGTTACTAGTATTTTAGTCACCATGTTAAAATCTTACTTGTGTTGATATATCATTATGACAATGTTCTAAACATATGCTAATATTATTCCCATTTTTTGATGGATACAATGAATTACAAATGTTTAAAGTCATTTGTTAAAATTAGTAGAGCTGCTTATTTTTGTCACTGGTATTCACATAAATGAGTGTGTGATTCTTTTTTAACATTTTTTTAAAGATTTTTTAATTTATTTATTTGGCACAGAGAGAGAGAGAGCACAAGCAAGGGGAGCGAAAGGCAAAGGGAGAGGGAGAAGCGGGCTCCCCATGGAGCAGGGAGCCCAATGAGGAGCTTGATCTCAGGACCCTGGGATCGTGACCTGAGCTGAAGGCAGACAGCTAACCAACTGAGTCACCCAGGTGCCCCTCCCATCTCTATTCTTATGCTTTAGTTATCATGTGATACTATTTTTGTATGAGAAGCTTTTGAAATTTACCAAGACTGTTAAGTAAGCAATTAAACTTGACTGTATTTTTTCTTTAAAATTTACAAGATTATTCTATCATTCTTCAAATAGTAGAATCTTTAGTGATGTAGTATATGTCATGTTTTGTAAGTAAGTATGTTGATGGATACAATAGCATAGTTTGCACAATATAATAGGGCATTTGTTAAAATTATGATGCCTCTGTTATTTTTATGTGTTAATAACAACCTAATTTTCCTTCAGTTTAGAAAAGTAGTTTGATGAAAGTACTTAAGTTAAATCTTAATTTAATTTAGAGCATTAAAATTTTGTAACCTCTCAGAGTCACTCAATTTGCAGATCTTTTTCTGCCATGCAATATTCACATTTAGAAAACAGGATTTATTAACTTATTTGGAATAAATATTCTATGTGACAAATTTCCAATGAGCATGTGTATTAAAGACATAAAATGAACTAAAACATGTTCAATTTAATTTTTGATAGCAGAATATATGTGCATGTAATCCTTTACAGAAACGAACAGTATTTTTCAAAATGCGATTTTTATCAAAATGGGACAACGGAATAGTACCAAAAAGATAACAGACACATTTTCTTTTGTAGAAAATGATGTGTAAATTTACTGAGAACATGATATAAATTAGGAAATAGCAAAGCATATATTCCTCAGAGCCCCATAGCTCCTCAGAACTATCACCTCTGGATGACCCCATCCATCCTCAGTGAGGATATCACTGGGAAGGAAAGGCCCCCTTCCCTTGACCATGAGAGTTTCTATCCCCACCCACCTCATCTCACTATTCTGGAGACTTTGGCTTTGTGCCTACTTCCCTCAGAAGGTCAGAGTAACAGTAGTAATAAAAATAAAATTCTCAGCCCATGTCTGATAATTTATTATGAAACTAGGTAACATAAATGTCTGTTTTCCAGGAACATCCTTTAGCAGATCCAGTCAGATCTGTCTGTGCTTTAGTCTTGTCCAAACCCTGTTAGTATCAGTGGTGAGAATTTATGGAGACTGGCCAAAGTGAAAGGTAGGGAAGGATTTGAATGACTGGCTCTCCTCAAATCACATGACATGTCCTTGCATTACATAACAAGTGAGGCTTTGAATGCTCTTCAAGGTGAATCTGGAGCAGAGTCAACTGTTCTAATTCGATTTCAAGTTCAGTAAAATATGAGGAAATGATCTATGAAATGAAACTTCTCTGTCCTATTTTAATAAAAAATGTTAGAAATAAGTTATTCATGGTTTCTGTATTAAAGACATTGTAGTCTGTGCACACCATTGCATATATGTTATTCCTCCACTTCTCATACCATAAGTTTATAAAATAGATGATGAAACTCATTAAATTAAGATGCTAAATTTATTTGAACCCTAACTCCGTAAATACCAAGCTATGATACCCTTCCTTATACTCCCAAACTGCTTTTCATTGGCAGCAGAGCCAAGATATACATAAATAACTCTAGTGGGTATCCTTCAATTCAGAATAATGGGGACTGTGATAGATAGTATTTTCCTGAAACCTCTTTTCTCCTGCAAGTGCCTATGATTTTTTTCAGTCAATTAATAACAGGATGAAGATGAATGCTTCTGAAGATGTTAATCTTCCATATCACTGAAGTATGAGCCTAGTAAGATGGTAGACCTCTTATTTAGAAAGGGCTCATTTTAAAATGCATAATTATAAACATTTAGATATAACAAGGAGCTGGATTTGGAAGGTGAGCAACAGACCAGAGGGAAGTAAGTATGCCTTTCTAAAGTAAAATAACTTACAAATTGAAGATTAGTGTATAAGGTGTAATCTTTCTAGGGAGAGCATAGCAGAGTAGTTAGAACACAAGACGTGGTACCAAGCTGGGCTCAGATCAAGATCCAGAATTATTCAATAGTCTACTTACCTCTTTGTTCCACATTTCCTTCATCTATAAAGTGCGAATAATAATATCACCTAATTACTGAAGTTCTTAGAAGGAGATTTAATGTTAAGAATGCATATTACTCTGTGTGCCTGGCACAGTGTTAGCAATATATAAATGTTAAATATGGTGATGCGGAAGCTTTTGATTAAAGTTCTCAAAACAAAAGTAACAAATAGATATGAACACATGATATTTGGAAAATGTGATCATTTTTTCTTCTACCAATTAACATAAAAGTTATTTCAGTCTCTATTCACATTTTTAGAGCAGGTGCCAGTAAACTTGCCTTTGATTTTCAAAAATGTTTTGTGACATGAGGTTCACTTGAACCCTGTTGTGTTAATTTTCCAAACTCAGAAAGATAAAAACCCTTTAAGTATAGATTTTATTTCAATCTAGTAACTGATCTCGTGTATCCCCCCCCCCCCCCTTGTTTTTGCACTGGGGTTGTTACCAGAGCTCGAGTAGGTCAGAGTTCTTTCTTCTCTGTCATTCCATATCACCCTTCTATTTCAAGTTTTGCTTTTAAATAAGATGACTATTTACTGGTCATAAAATCTTCTGTATTCACCCTAAATGTTAACTTGCTTGCCTTCTTTCTTTCCTTCCTCTTTCCTTCTTTTTCTAGGGCCAGCTCTAAATGGTTACCTCCAAACAGGTCAAACTCAATGGTCCAGAGTTAAAATCTATCCCATTTCTTCACTAAATCTATTTATCATAGGGAGGTTTTCACTTTATTCAGTGGCATTGAAAGCTATCCTAAGCATTTTCATCTCTTTCAACATCCATTCAATTACCAATTCTAGTCCTCCTAGATAACTTTGGATTCTATATTTTACAGTCACCCCAACCATCACAGTTCCATATCACCCCTAAACTGAACTGTGGTGATCTTTTAATCTGTTTGCCTACTTCTAATTTATTTACTACACTACAGTCAAAATGTAAAAAAATAATAATAATAATAATAATATAAATTTTTAAAAATATATATCATGCTTTATTACTTCCCCAATTAAATCTCGTAATGGCTTCCCATTGTTCTTAGGAGTAGAAAGTTTACTTTGCAGTTGGTTTTTGGACCCTGTCTATAACTGTAGTATGTTTTCTGAGCACTCTCACTAGCCCTTTTTACTCTGTGATCAGTCTAGTATATGTTAAACTTTGGCATCTGTAGAGTAACACACAGACAAGCAGTATTCTATATAAGAAACAGAATATTTAAGAAACACCAACACGGTAGGCTCATTGGATCAGCAATTGAAATTTGTCTAAGTTTGAATTTATGTCTATTTATCTCAGCCCTTTGGATTTGTTCATTCAAGTAGTTGTGGAAATATTCCTATTTTTTTGTGATAAAGAACCCTTCAAATACAGTTGTTATTTGTGCTCTTCTCTCAATATACCTGGACACACACACACACACACACACACACACACACACACAGATTTACACACACACACACACACAGATTTAATTAAGCTTCTGCTTTAGGTTTGAGATATTAATTTTCTTTAACGCCCATGCTTACCAATATTGAAGACCAAGAGATAATATGACTTCTTCTGCATCTCCTAAGACCAATGAAAACTTGCAACTTCTATCCAAGTCTGTCACTACTTCACTTTACTCTTCCATTCAGTAAATGTTCATTGAGTATTTTCTGTGCTACACATTATAGGTGCTGGGGATAGAATAATAAGTGAGTCTTAAATTCCTAATATCTTTCAGTATGCATTTAAATAACAAGATATACAATGAATAAATAAGCAAAAATATAATATTTTTCCAGAAGTGCAACAAAGAAAAATAGGATAAGATTAATAAACATATAAAATAATAAATAATAAAAATGGACTATCTGGGCATCTCTGAGTAATTGGCATATGAGGGAAAGACCATCCATTACACATACATACATTTAACAAATATGCAACATGAGTCTCTCTTTTTTTTATCTCCTCCCACTTAAAATCTCTCCATGCAACTCTTAGATATAACCTATAAGTGACCATAATTCTTTCCATTTTCTTTCTTAGACCTTCTTTAATTAATAAGTCTGAAAAAAGCAACATTAATGACATTTCTCCTAGATTAAGAATTTTTTACTCACTACTTATTTCTGGGGAACTGCCCTGAATAGTTTTCAATTCATTTAGCTCTGTGATGAAGGAAATCTCACTAAGAATTCTTATTTAGAATTCTTTTTACTCCATGTCAGTGAAGAATTTTCTTGAAAGTAAAATATCATTTACATTTATCACTAAAAAATTCCGATAAACTATTGCATTTGTTCTTCAAATATCTTTCACCACAATCCTTTATATTTTTTTAATCTATTTACCTTAAAGTTTCAGACAAAAAAAAAAAAAGAAAAAGAAAAAGAAAAAAACTCGCTGTAATAGCTCTAGTACCCTAGATACAACATCTAACATTCATATAGACAGGTCTATGTAATCTATTGAACTAGCAATTTTAAAAAGTTATGGAAGGTAGGAATTGGTAAGAAAAAAAAAGCAATCAGAAATCACAAATGCAAGCAGAAAATTAACATTTATATTACTCTCGTGTTCCGAAAAGCATTCATAAAACTTGTCCTATTTTAATTATTTTTCTTAGTGTTTTGTTACTCTCCACATGGGTACAAAGACATTCTATTCAGTTTATCTTTCACAAAACACAAAGGGATTTTAGGTGTTAAATAATTCACGTGAAACCTGGAGCTCACAGCTGTATTACCAACAGCTTTGCCAAAAACAGATATGGCCATTTTTGAAATCAGAAATCACTCTTACTGGGTTTTCTCTAGCAGAAAGAACTCACAGCATTTAGAGAAGTTCCTGTGCCATCAATCAGCATATTAAAATACATTTTACTTTTGGATGACCCCATCCTATTGCAGCAGGATTGGTATATGCAAAGTTGAAAAATAGGAGAAGCCAAACCTCCTAATTACATCTAATAACCTTTTAGGGACCTTTCCTTTAGATGAACCACAAAGGCCTTTGCTTTTGATAAAGCAGACATCCTCAACATCCTTGGTAGTTTGCTGCCTCCTTGATTAAGAGGGTTCAATATTTCATAAAGACCAAGACCGATAAGAATCAAATGTGCCCATTGGATTTGAAAATCAGGATATCACTGGTGATGTTTTCCAAAGTGTATTTAATGAAATGAGGAAAGTAAAATTAACCCTAGGAAAATCAAGCTGAAAAAGTCTATAGAAATGTGTTGTATAAAAGCAAGACTGTGCTTTATAGTGAAGTTGTTTAAACCAAGAGTGGATCTTAAAGGTTAGGTTCATAAGCAAGCTATGGGGATGGAGATCACAACAGACAGATAATAAATGGATCACTTTGGCAGTTGGGACATTGAAACATTATTTCAAAAACTAGATTGTAATTATGTCTGGCCGCAGTTGTAATTTCCAAAACAACCCAAGTAAAAATAAGTATTTTCATGGTTCAAGTATGTGAAAAAATTATATTTCACCAATGTGTCAAATTATATTTTTCTAAGAAATGAACACTTGTGTAACTAAATATTCAAAGAATATTTACATATAACAGAAAGAGATTAATTTAGTAATGCCAGTATATCAGAACTTACAAATTGAATTTCTAAAGCTTGAATATATTTTATTCTACATAAATTTTTTCTCACAAATAGGATTTAAACAACACATTGGCAACTTAAACATTGTTTTCGAGGCTTAGTGAAAACATCAGCAACAGTAAAGTCTAGTTCTAGGAAATCAGGGGGAAAATTCACTGCCATAAAAGTAAATGGGATCCAGTGTTTATAATAGTTTTACTTCCACATTCCTGAGGAGACTTTTTTTTTTTTTTTAAGATTTTATTTATTTATTTGAGACAGAGAGAGAGAGAGAGAGAGAGCACATAAGTCAGGGGCAGAGGCAGCGTGAAAGGGAGAAGCAGACTCCCGACAGCAGGGCTCACAATGCGGGGCTTGATCCCGGGACCTTGGGATCATGACCTGAGCAGAAGGCAGATGCTTAACCGACTGAGCCCCTAGGTACACCACTTTTTTTTAAGTTTATTTAGTTTTTTTAAGTAATCTCTACACCCAACATGGGGCTTGAATTCATGACTCAGAGATCAAAAGTTGCATACTTTTCTGACTGAGCCACTCAGACACCCCAAGACACTCTTGAAATGGTAGCAATCTGATACAATTCATAAGCAACTCGCTGGATTCCAGTTTTCAGATCTGAAAAGGTGAACATTGTTGTAGGCCCCAGTAGTCATTATATTAGAACAAAGGAGTCTGTTTTACAAAAATACTGACCTCCAGGTCGGTAAGAACTAACACAATACACAAATATGATAAGATTATGGTAAGAGTTAAATGATTTCATAGGCTAATTATTCTGAAAATCATAGGGTATGAGAGAAAATGATTAATGAGTATAATTTGGAAATTAATTTTCTGCTGAAAGGGTTAAATATATTGAAACAAATACTTGTACAAATTGTTAAATATATTATAAATTATGTATCAAAGTATGTATTTAGAGATGTAGATGAAGGTACTTATGAACAAGATTTGAGTAGTGTGCATTTTTTCCTGTTTCTCCTGTAATACCATGAATATAATATCTGATATTTCCTTGCTACAATGCAACTATTTAGAAAATTGCTCTGATTACCTCAAATACCCACCTCAAAGAGTTATGTTAAATTTATTTCTAAAATTTTTCTCAAATTATCTTAAGAAGTGTGGGTAAAAAACAGGTGCAAATATAGTGACCTAAAGGCAAATAAATGTTGAATTTTGATGATGATTTATGGCAAAATCCAGCTTCAATGGGACTATAAATAGTTTGTTTCTGTCCTCAAGGAGCTCAATAGCTACTAGTCTTAGATTGTTAGGCTACTGATCACCACTGTACATTATCTTTTTTGTGCATCTTGTATTCTTAATGTTTGTGATTGAATAAACTATTGTTTTGAAAGCAAAATGCTTTAGGTCAGGAAGATGGATTAACATTAAATATTCAGTGATGATCTTCCCATAGTGCAATTTTACATACATAACAAATAATTACAAAATCTAATCCTATTCAAGTATTTGTCAATTGAACGAGTGTTATTCATTTACACCAAACACATTATAAATGTGGATGAATGAACCTTATAAAATGGCACAATGCGCTATTAAAATAATGCTATAGAATAAAGTCATCGTCATCTTAAAAGAAACAGAAGGTCCCAAAACAGTTTACATAATAGGATCTGATATTACTATTAGATACATCAAATAAAGATTGAGTGGTTACTTACTGATAGAACGTAAAATGCATTTGCATAAATTTCATGAAGTAACATTTAAAAAAATCTAAATCCATAAGATTATTTGAAAAAAGAAGAAAAGTGTCAGAAAGATTTCCTTAATGTTTGAAGAATATAAAAGTTATAAAATATAAATATAAAATATATATATATGATAAATATGTAAAATAGAAAAGAATATAAAAAAGTTACAGGTCCAGGCAAATGGAAAAACAAAACAAACAAAACAATGACAAAACAAAGAAAGGGAATCACACCCCAACCAAGGAGGAGGTTAAGTGTTAATGGAAGTCAGGGTCATTCAGAAGAGCTCTCAGCTGAAGCAACAGCTCTCCATAGGAGGTAGAAGCCCTTGTATAGTCTCAGGGTGACTAATGGCTTAATGCATCAGACCAACATGTCAATCAGCCTCTCTCTCTCTCCTGCTTGCAACACTCCGACACTCCCACTCCGACACTCCGGGCGCCTGATCAGCCAAAGCAGAACAGGCCATTACTGGGCTGTGTAGGAGATGCAGGTCTCCCCAAACTCATCAGTGCCAGGGGGACAGGAAAGTCTCGCACCCTGAAGATACACTACCAGAACAACACTCAGAGAAGCAAGATCTGCTCCTCCCCGACAAACAGCCAAGGATCAGATCTTAAATTTCATAAATAAATATATAGAATCAGAAAATCCACCACCATTGAACAGAGGAAATGAATCAATAAGCAGAAAAAAAGTGAGTTAACAGAATTGATATAGTAAATGAATAAGTTAATTACAATAAAAAATTAATAAGTTAATACAATAAAAATAAATTTTTGAGTATAAGCCTTACTAAAAATACTTTTGAAGATCTTGGAATTAAAAAACTTCACTATCTCAATTAAAAGTAATGCAATAGCGGGTTGAACAGCAGAATTGACAACTTTAAAGGAAAATAGTGAGCCAAAGGACTGAACATATGAACTTTTCTTAAAAGCTTAATAACATAAGAATACAGATTAAGAAGAGACAGAAAATAGTAGAGATCCAGAAATCCTTACTTCTGCCCAGGAGAAATTTCAGAATGAAATAACAGAATGAAGGAAGCAGTAGTTTTAAAAGTCAGCTAAACATAATTGTATGACCTGCTCACAGGGATTTGGCAATTTTTACTTCCTTTAATTGCGTTTTGTGGTGGTACAAGCCATTTTTGCAAGTGTGGTGTTTTGTTTTTCCATTCCACTCTTGTATCATAAAATTATTTTAAGTGATGAATAACTAATTTCAGTTAACATTCATTTTTAATGCTATCATGTAGGTAAATTGAGTTGTATGTATGAGTATTAGTTTTCATGGCTAAACTGCACATCTGCAACTGAATTGTAACTCCTTGTCTGGCAGTAGGTCTGTTTTACAATGAATTTAAGGTACCTAACATTTTCATAAAAGCTTAACTGTTAGATAATATTATTTAGAATCGAAAAAGGATGATGGCCATGATAATAATGATAATAATAAGAATCAACACAGGTTAACAATCATGATATCAACTCCGTGAAATAAGAAATGCTAGTGTTTATGGAGAATCAGCCAGGTCTGACACTGGGTGAAGTAGCTTAACTGCTCTCATTATATCAATTTATCTAGGTCCTACAGGAAAATATTTGGAAATTTCTACCAAACAAGTAGAGTTGATTGTCTGACATTTGCATCATCTAGATTGCTAGACATTTCATATCCGTGAGTTTGCAATTTAATTTTCTTCTTCAATTGCGATTCAGTTTGTTTTTGTTTTTGTTTTTTTACTCTGTACCAGCCCACTTAGTAACCTCAACTCTGTAGATATATTCCAGCTTCAGAACTCCCCACAGCATCAGCAGAGAGCCCCTTAAGACTGCATCACACCCCAGCTTTCCCTCAGCTGTTCCTGCTTCCCCCCTCCACAAGTGTTGATGTCAGGAACACTTTCTAAGAAACTTCTTGGATGTCTATCTCTGTCTCAGAGTGGGTTTTCCAGGAAAGTCGACGGACAAAGTGTTCCAGAATGAACAAATAGGATATACAAAACAATAGAAACATAAAAGCAAACTACTACATTTGATACAGATGTAACTTTGAGGCAGTTCTACCCACGTAATTAACTTCCAGATGTGCTACATTTTGTACATCAAAAGGACCCAGTTTTAGAGAAAAATTTGATTTTCTGAGATAGAAAGAGAGACTTAAAAAATAAGCTTTATATATGGGGCACCTGGGTGGCTCAGTCGTTAAGCGTCTGCCTTCCGCTCAGGGCGTGATCCCAGCGTCTAAGATCCAGCCCGCATCAGGCTCCTCTTCTGGGAGCCTGTTTCTTCCTCTCCCACTCCCCCTGCTTGTATTCCTCTCTCTCTCGCTGGCTGTCTCTCTCTGTCAAATAAACAAATAAAATCTTAAAAAAAAAAAAAAAGCTTTATATATGCTTTAATGTCACATGTGGAAAAAGTGAATTTCAAAAATCACATTTATATAAAAAATCCACTTTAATCCTTACATTGGTTGTTGATGGAATGTTATGTATATGACCTATTTTACTACATCTATTTTAATCACATGATTTTTTACCTATAAATATAAATTACAGATAAAAATTAAGATACAGATACTATTATAAGCTTAACATTACTGATATAACAAAGCATTGTAGGTTATTTAAGATATTATAGTTGCTCATAAAATTTTAGGGATTTTAATAAATAATACAGATTTATTTATGTCTCCCTTAATGGAACTACATTAGATTAACATGACATACAGATGGAGGAGACACAGTAGGCCCATGGAAGGGGGAGCAGAGAATGTGAATGAACTTCTTACCTGGTCAAGAATTCCTCAGGAACTTGGACAAAAGAGGAATAGCAAAAGCATGGACTACAGAGAAGCGAACCAATCTGCTACATAATTATTTCAATGGAGCAAATCTAGAAAATTATGAAAGTAACTATTGCTTGATAAGCACCACGTTTAGCACAAACTATTTAGCTTTAAAGCTTCAATAATTATCATCTCACTAAAGATCATTTGCTTAACATTTTAGGAGTTAATTACTCATAGAACTTTGCTTTCAGCAAGATGATGTAAAAGACAGAGTGTAAAATACCGTATAAATGCATGAAATTTAATTGACTTCATATCAGAATCTAGAGATCCGATTATTTTTTAAGTAATGAAAGTTAAGAGGATTCTTACTGAAAGGTTTAGCCATTGCTTGGTCACGGTTACCAAAAATGTTCTTATATAATTGAATCTGGACATTTGTCCAAAAACAAAAAAAGTAGTTCTGGCTTTTTGAGTGAACATATAGTATTGGGTAAAATAACTTCTTTTGGCCACTGTTAGATATTCTGTTCTGCTTAGGCTTAATAATAAATAAGGTATTAATCAGCTAATCCTTGTACATGTAACACTTTTTTCATTTGTGAATTTATTGTTTAAAATGTCAGGAATTATTTTCTGGAATAATATAATTTTAATTCATGCAATCACATCAAGATCTGGCTCAGAGGAGTCGTATGGGGTTTCATAATATTGGTTCCCATGCTTGCAGATGTTAAGATAGGATTGTACTTAAACTGCCTTTGAAAACAGGCATGGTGAAATGACGAAATTTGACCAACAAAAGCAGACGCTTTTAAGGACCATAATTGTATTTTGATATATCTTTTGTCCTCTGCCCTTGTACTAAGCAGCATGGAATAGACACCCCACTGCTCCAGGATAGCTACTGCATAATTAATTTTGAAAGAATTGTTTTACTGCATATAAATATTTTCATAAAACTTTAGAATAGTTATTGGCTATGAGAGTGTTAATGTTTATATGGTTATTTTCATTGTTGTAGAAATGAAAAATCTAAAGCATAACTAATTCTTTGACCTACACAATGTCACAAGAAAATCCTTTTTTTGTGTGTTTAATGCAGTATTTTGCATTTGTTTATTTGTTTGCTTCTCCCTCCCTAGGGACAAGTTTATGTTCTGTAATACACACACACACACATATATGTATATCTGTATACATATATATAAGATATATATATCTTACTGGCTTATATCAATAAAAGCTTTTCTTAAATATGTTACATCCCATTTTGTCATAAGCCACTAAGGTTTCAATTTTGTTGTTGTGTTGTTTTAGCAACACAACATTTGTGTATAACTGCATGTTAACATCCTCTACTGGGTCAGAAACAATGAAGAGTCTGAGATTTTATCACACTTACAAGCCAACAAGTTAGCTGGTCATAGTATATATACACACATACATACCCCCCCACACACACAGTGTGTATATATATCTGTATATATATATATGTATATAGATATACACACATAGTATATATACACACATACACACACATATGCATACACACATACTCATACATATTGTATATATGTATAGCTGTACACACACTCACTCACACACATGCTGACATACATGAGACCTCTGAGTCAGACAGAAAGATAATTCTATTACTCCCAGACAAAGCAGAAGCCAGAGCAACATCCCATGTCAGTTCCCCAAGTCCCAATCTCCATGGGGTAAAGCAGGGAGGCTCGGATGGTACCTGTACATGGAGTGGGGTGCAGTACAAGGGAGCAAGCCCCAAGTAAGAAACTTCAATCTTATATAGGGCCACTGCTGACCTGTCCACACTCCTCAGAGAGAGACAGAGGCAGAGTGGCTTTTTCTTTACCCTGGAATGTAAGAAACTTTCTCCAAGGAGGGCATAGATATGCATTTATCATTATTACCCCAGAACAGCTCCAAACAGGGAGATACTTCTAAACTCTACTATCGTGGAACATCTCAATATACAAACCTTCCTAAATTGCCTGTACACACCTGTGCTCAGAGAACTGGCCTTTTCAGGAATGCAGGGGATCCAGGGAGAACTGTCCCCAACATCCCCACTAAAATAGCTAATTTCATAAATAATTATGTTGTGTAAATGCCTCTATTTGGCACCCTTGTCAAACCCTAATTGTCGCTATTGATGCAATTACTAATGCTTAGAATATAAAAAGTCCAGTATGGCATTAATTTGACAATAATCTGAGTAAGTTAGTTATAGGGACTCTGAAACACAATCCTAAAATAAGAGTAAGACCATAGGATTTTAGAAAGATGGAAATAGTGTAGGAGCCAATAGGGGAATAGCTAAGTATGGCAACACGATTCATAGACTACTACTATGTTAAAAATAGTGAGGCTGATTTATAAGTGTTACAGCATTGGAAACCTCTTTAAAATGCATTAGGTGAAAAGTTTGTCACATAGCAATTCAAATAGAATGACTCCAGCTGTATTGTAATTTGTATATGCATATATATTATACATATATAATATATATATTATACATATATAATATATATATTATACATATATAATATATATATTATACATATATAATATATATATTATACATGTATAATATATATATATAAAATATATAACATATAACAATTTTAAAATTTGTACTAAGTATGAGTACTGATACCATAGAGGCCTGAATCTGAGTCTTCATATTGACACTAGATAACCTTAGAAAATTTGCTTTTCTTTTATTTTTATTCAATATTTTATTATTTTAAAAATATGAAATAATTCCACATTTATAGGGTTTCTAAATTAAATTAGATTTTATGCACAGTACAAAGCACAAAATCTTACACACAGTAATTATGAAATGCATCTATATGTACATGCATATATACATAAAGAAATCAGATAATCATATTTTAATATCCAGGCCCAGTTGTCCGAAAGGTCCACTGTGTCATGAGAAAATACCCCGTTACACATTGAAACTCCAAATAGCATTTTGTGTATAACTGCATTGATATGAACTTCCAACAGAAAGAAGATCCTGGCCCATCCTTGCTAGTTGCATGTGTTCCATGCACTGATTATTCGTAGACTTAGGGAATGAATGTGATGGTTTCTGGAATGATCCTGAAATATACAGTATTTGAGCAAAAGTCTACTGACCAGAATGTTTCCAAACGTTAAAGCCTGGGATAGTGCTTTCCTATCGATTGAAAAGTCAGAGATGCTGCAGTCCTTGATAAGGGCTGCTCTCATTAAGCCGCAGTCTAGGTGCAGCCCAGTAGTGCTCAACAAGACTCATTGAAAGCACAGCCTGCAGATCGAAAAGCAATTAGCATGCTGGATTGTGATAATTACCCACAGTATGGGAAGCTTCTCCCAGATAGAGCTTCCACTGTGCCTAATAATAGGATTCCTTAAATGGTGATATATTTTCATAGACACACCAGCGTTCTCATTTCAACCTTGTCACTTATATTGGATGGGGAAATAAACATCCTTCACACATTTTTTTTTCCTTCCCAAAGTATAGCACACTGCTGTTCTGACAACTTGTAATGTCACCTGAATGTTACCTTGAATCATGATTTAATCAGCCAGGGCAAAGCAACATCTCATTTATTTCTGCTGTTTCTTTGTTTTGCAATGTCATGATTGCCAAGAACAAAAATTTAAATGGAGCGCTGATTAAAACTGAATGCGGAAGTAGATGGAACAGTTGTGTGTCTAGCATAATTTGCCCCTTATTACAAAAGGTCAAAGTAACTCAAATTTCTATTTACACGGGTAAAAACAATTCTGGGATATAGCAGAAGCCCATGACGATTTATTTCACTCAACAAAAAGCAATTCCTTGTGAATAATCAATCCTTAGCATTTTGGTCTATTTATGTTTTTATTATTAATTGGAAATTATGTAGATACATATATGATGATGATTTTTTAATACTTAGGTATATTTCATGAATATTTAGAAAATATTTTGTGATTCTTTTCTCTATTAAAGATAGCATCATAGAAGCTAGATTGAGAATTTTTTAAAAGATTGTATTTATTTATTTGAGAGAGAGAGACAGTGAGAAAGACCATGAGCAGAGAGAGAGGTAAAAGCAGACTCCCTCAGTGAGCAAGGATCCATACATGGGGCTTGATCCCAGAACGCTTGGATCATAACCTGAACCAAACGCAGACACTTAACCGACTGAGACATCCAGGAGCCCTAGATTGAAAACTTTTATTATAAAAAACAATCAAGTATAGAAGAACTACTCTAGGAGAATTTTAGGCTCCTAAAATGTCTTATAGTTCAATTTTCTTCTGTGTTTATTATTATTTTTTCTTCTACTTTAGTTCAGATCCCTGTGGACGTTTACAAATGGCATTTGCTCGCTGATTGATAGCTCATATTGGGGCAATTACCCACATATTTTATTCTTTGTTGATTCAGATTTTGGTTGCCAAAAAAGAAAGGATCATTTAGATACACCAGGAAAACTTTTGTGGAAGAAAATTTAAACTGATGTACCCATGTTGAGTAAGCCAATTGTATATAGAAGAGTAAAAAATTTCATTTGGGAATTCTCTTTTTTCCCTCAAGGAATTTTGTTTTATTTAATTTTAATTAAAGTATAATTAACATACAGTGTTATATTAATTTCAGTTTTCTAATATAGTGATTCAGCAATTCTATAAATTATTCTGTGCTTATCACAATATGTGTATTTTTCATCACCTTCACATGTTTCACCCAACCTCCCAGTAACGATCAGTTTGTTCTCTATAGTTAAGAGCCTGTTTTTTGTGTTTTTTTCTTTTTTAATTTGTTTCCCCCCTTTTTTTTCTTTCTTCACTCATTTTGTTTCTTAAATTCCACATATGTGTGAAATCATATGGTATTTATCTTTCTCTGACTGACTTATTTCAGTTAGTATTGCATTCTCTAGATCCACCCATGTAGTTATAAGTGGCAAGATTTCATGCTCATTTAGCAATTCTTAATTCAAAATCGGAACTTTGGTTTATTTATTTGCTTTTTGTTTACTTATTTATTTTAAATAAGCATTCCTACCTGAATAGGAATAGGTTTTTCAGTACATTTACAAATGCATTATATTATAATAAGATTCCTCAACATATTTATTGGCTATACAGTATGTTTTTTCAAACATTATTAAAAGTTGCTTATTTCTAATAATAACAAAATAATGCTAATATAATTACTGAATTTTAGGCAGTGCATTCAGTATACAAATTACTTCTTTTTACCTTTTTTGACCCAGTCAGAGAGTATCATTATCCCCATTCACAGATTAAGATACTGGCATAGAGGTCAGGTAGCTTTTCCATGGTCACAGGTTGCTAAGGGGCCATCAGGATTAGAACCTGGGAAGACAATGGGCTCTTCTTACTCCTTATACCAGACTGATCTAGAGCATAGTCCATTCACTTTAGCATATTGGCCATTTGATCGTGACAAAGACTCTCTCCTTGACTGGATTCTAGTTAGGCTCCTCTGAGCCCTTTTCCAGCTGGGTTGCATTCTTGGGATTATCCTCAAGAGCCCAGTTTTAGCAAGAATCCTGTTAAGTCAGTTTAGTCAGAAATACCCCTGCTCTTGATATCTATTCACCCTCAAAATCTAAACCAAGCTCCTCATCCCCCATCATCATCAGTTGATATATAATCATGCTGGCCTGCCTTCATCAAGAATCCTGTTAAACAGATTTAATCAGAATCCGCTTTTATCCCTGATGTTTCCTCTCAGTAATTTTCTATTCACCAAACACTCCACCCCGATCCTTGGCCGTAAATTTTCACTTTTCCTGTATTTGGAGTTAAACCCAATTTCTCTCCCCTACTGAAAAACCGCATTGCAGTAGTTTCTATACATATCATGATAGTCCTGAGTAGTTTTAACAAATATTATGAAAAAATCCCCAGGTTGAGTGTCACTTCAAGGAAAAGAATGCCAAAAGATAGTGAACATTCATTTTCTCCAGACAATGTGGGTCCAAAGGGTATTCATACCCTTATTCATACCTGGAAATAATTATCTTGATGTCTTCAATTGTGTGGGCACATTTCATCAGCACATTCTGGCTCTCTCTTCGCCAATAATAGAAGAGGAAGAGGATCATGGATTTTCCACAGGTCACATACATAGAACATATCAGGAAGTGGAAGAAGGAAGAATACATAAATCAAAAAAGGAAGAAAGAAAGAATTATGTTTTATGATATATCTATAGCTCTTTGGGAAGTAATCATAGGCTTCCTGAAAAGGTATTATTTGTATGCTTCACCACTACTTTTACACTAACAGCTCCTTGAAGGTCTGTTAAATTAACTTTAGAGGTATCTCAGCACACATATCTAGCAAAATGATTTTCCATAGGAGATACTTAATGGAGACATGTTGAATCCATATGAATATAAATGCTATATATAAAATAATGCCTAACAGCACAAGCTCTGGAGACAGACTCATTGACATTAAATATCAGCTTCACATTACTTGGAACCTCTTCAGTCTAGGGTGTGGTGATTCATGGAAGCCATATTCTTCTGGTCTCTAAACATGGCACCATAATAGTAAACATTAACTGAACTAATGCGTATTCTGTTTTGCACAGATAACTGCACATCATAAGCTGCTAATATGGTTACTTACTGTTAAGCAGAGTTTCAAAATGACTTGTACATATTGTAAGTGCATAGCATAAAAATCATCAAATATCATTAATGAAATGGAAGTAGCATTTTTAAATATGTAATGTGTTCTATTCTTCTGCAATTTTATGTGTCTGATCATCTCCTAGCTGACTGGAGAGTAGGAGATAAGGACTGTTGTAGTAGAATTAAAAAGAAAAACAAAATGCCATTTTTCATTTTTGCCAAGATTCAGAATACAATATTTTTGCAGAAAGGAAATATATATTTTTAGACTCTGTTAGTTCCTGTTTTGTATATCAAGAGCCAAGCTTAATGGCCTAGATGATAGTGTCATATTTTATGTTCTAAAGGTCATGGGCCACCCACTCTATCTAGGCTGAAAGAGTTTTGGAAGAAAATGATGGATAGATGTAGGGGAGATCTGAAAACCAAGTCTTGATCAGTGTGAAGAAATAATAGATACATACAGGCAGAAAAGGGATCATTTGTCTCAGTTTCCATTTGGGATCAAGGGAGAAGACAACCTTGTAGGGTTTACAGCAAAAACTTGGGGCAGGAGAAGGCAGTTGGGGTTTGCAATTCTTAGCCACTCTCAGTACATGTGTATAAAAGGAATCCAGCTCCCATTTCCTGCCCTATGGGGAGAGGTGGGAGGTAGCTGATGCTAGAAGGCAAGCTACAAAAGGGTTTACAAAGGTAAGAGAAGTGGAAGTAGGACCTATGATTCTTTAGGTGAGATGTGCAGGATGGTCAACCCACCTGGAGAGAGGTAGATCATCACCGCTGAGCATCAGGTGGAGGTAAATGAACAGGGGGACTGCTGGACCTTTGACAAACCAAATAAGAACAAAATTTGTGTTGCAGCAGCTTGTGCATTAGCAGCAGACCTCCATAAAATTCCAGGGGTTGGGTCTTACCAACTCACCAAACAGACATCAGCCACACCATATCAAATAACTAGGTATGTCCATTTTGTCCTGTAATGGATTTATCCTCACATTAGGTAGAGCCTAAAACTGGGACTTGTGATAATATAATCAGTGATCAATATCTAAGCACCTGCTCTTCTGGAAAGAGGTTAATACATTTATATAATATTTAACACTACACAACTCTTTATTTTGTATTTCTGTATTTAGCTGAGCCCCCTTCTGAGTAACACCCTTTTTAGATGTGTGAATAGTTGTAATCAGGTTAATGTTAAGTCCTGCTGGCCTGGGAGCCCTCTGATCTTGAGATGGCTGCTTAGCTATTCTCAGCTCCATTATGGGTCCATCTAAAAGTGTCACTGTCAAAAAAAAAAAAAAAGTGTCACTGTCAGGGGGCAATCCTTGCACCCGTAATTTCAAGTCAGCCTTTCAAAGTTTAGATTTACTTCTGAGTTGTTTATAAAAGATGATACAAAATAATCATTTGTCTGATTTTTCATATACTTAAACTTTTAAATAATTAAAGATTTTTTTAAAGAATTCAAGAAACTATGGAACTTTTTTCAGATATTTTCTAACTATTTTATTTTATTTTATTTTAAAGATTTTATTTATTTATTTGACAGAGAGAGACCCAGCCAGCGAGAGACGGAACACAGGCAAGGGGAGTGGGAGAGGAAGAAGCAGGCTCCCAGCGGAGGAGCCTGATATGGGGCTCGATCCCAGGACTCAGATCATGCCTTGAGCTGAAAGCAGATGCTTAACGACTGAGCCACCCAGGCGCCCCAACAATTTAAAAATAATTGCAAATTTTGACATTCATGAACTAGTGACGCAAAACTTGTCGACATTTGTCACAAAGGGATACGCATTGGATAAACTGTAGGATTGATGGGACAACATTGTATTGTTCTTGTTTGGATAATTTTATTTTTTAAAATCAACAAATAGTAAAGCAAAGGTCTTGGGTTAGGGGGTCATGCAATTGAATTTTGTTTGGCTCACGGAATTGCTGCACTGTGAAAAGAAAAAGAGAATTATCTGTCAACATTTTAAAAAACTTGAGATTTGACAAAGAAGTCAGGTGTTGTACTTCTTAAACTCAGAGTTTGAATTAGTTACTGTACGGTAAAACAGGGATGTATCACTGTGGTGGTAAAGCATAGCCATTAATAGTAACTTTGGAAAGATGTCATCACAGAAGTTCAGTGATGTCATTACCAACACAAATGTCAGAGTAGCTGATGCTAAAATGATGAGTGTGTTTTATTAAATGTGCTATCTTCACGAGCATACATGTCTTTGAAATCTGTAGCTACCAGAAGTGTTTACATTTTAAATAACTGAGCAATATTTGGCTACTTGAAATTCTATAGCCAAAATTACAAAGAAAGCCATGTTTTCTACATAGCTTAGATATTATCTTGAATGAATGATCTATAGTTAGGCGTTGGTCAAAGAAATCACATATATGACTGAATTTTTGAAGCATACCTAGGTATTTCATTTATGTTAAGCAAAATCCATAAATTCCTCAAATATTTTTTTTGAAATTTATGACATGCTTTAGGTGAAAGAGTACTTCCATTAAAAAATAGATCCAAATGAGAATTTAAAAAATATACACCCTTTCCTGAATTTTGCTTCAGGAAATACACGCCATTTTGACAATTCTATTTGGAGAACTAGAGAATAAAATGTATTGTCAAAAAATAATTGAGTTTAATTTATCAAGCTGCATTTTCCAAAAACATTATACAAATGAATAATTTAATCTGTTTTGTTTATAAATTAATCCCTTGTCAGGAAAACTGTTTAGTCTGGGAAATGTGCATTAGGTGATTTTTCCTTTTCACATAAAATTAAACCTCCCTTTGTCCCTTTCATATAAAATTTCCAGACAGTTAAACACATGATCTTACTTCACTTGCTTAATCATCCATGCTGTTTTTATCTTTGGGACAATGAGGCTGTTTAACCCATTTATAAATGTATTATTTGACAGACAATTGAAAATATACATTAGGTTGTGTTACCATACATACAGATACCTTTTCTGTGGTATTCCTCTGGCATGAGTAGTTAGAGTTTTCTTCCACTATAAGTTTTAATTCTGGAAAAGTCATTATTAATTGGAATCTGATTAAAGATTATAGACAAAATGTAATCTGATTCTTAAAATGTATCTCAATGTTTTATTGTTCTAAGTTATAAACAAAAAATAAAACATTGTAATGGATATTAGAAACTATTTTCCTCAACCACTGTATTTTTTATATGTAAAAAAAGATATAAGCCACAGAGAGATTGAGAGAGATAATAAGGATGTTAATAATGACAGAATTGGAACTAAAAACTTTCAGCTCCAGTTGGCATAAAAATTTGCAGTAGAGAGGCCATGCACACATGCTATCAACAAATAATTTCACCATGAAAAATGTCCCTTAGATTGACTTGAGACTAAGTCTCATGACTTTGATATAACGTATTCTCTGGCTCTTCTTCTGAAATCCAGTGTAAAGTTCATACTCTTTGACCAGCATTTCCCCTTTTCTCACAGCTCCTGGTGACCACTATTCTACTTTCTTGTTTGCATGAGATTGGCATTTTGAGACTCCACATGGAAGTGATACCATACCATCGTCCATGAGGCCATCCATGTTGTCGCAAATGATAGGAGTTCCTTCTCTTTCGTGGCTGAATGATGCTCCACTGCACCTGCGTGTGAACACACACACACACACACACACACACACACACACACACCTCACACACACACGTCCCACACAATGTCTATATTCATTCATCCACTGAAGGACAATTAGTATATCTCCTTATCTTGATATTGTGAATAATGCTGCAATGAACATGGGACTGCAGTTATCTCTTCAAAATCCTGATTTCATTTTTTTTTTTTTTGGTATATATACACAGACATGAGATTGTTGGGCATATTTAGAATAATTCTTTGTCAGGTAATTACTGGATCTCCAAATTTTGGAGGCCAGTTACTGGAAGTTTATTGTACTCCTTTTGTGGAGTCCTGTCTCCCTGATTCTTCATAATCCGCGTAGACAAGCGTGGGTATCTGTACATTTAAAGAAGCAGACACTTCTTCTAGACCTTTTGGACTGACTTAATATGGGACGACTTTCATCTGCATGTGGGGATATGGTGGACAGTGCTATTACCCTGGGTCTATAGGTGCGGGACACCATGTACATGGGCACGTGCTGGCACTGGGCTCAGGGTGGCATCATGTCTCTTCAGCTCAGACTGTTGGACCCCATAGCATCAGCTACTGTGTGGTCCTTGATGAGCACTGTGGAGAATCTCTAGAGGCTCCAAGAGCTGTTGGGGTTCTCAGCAGCATCTTGATGTCCAGAAGCTAGGAATCAGGGCAGGCCAGAGCCAGTCATATGCACACATGTGACTGGGGGAGCAACTACAGGTGCCTGAGTAGTGACAGATGCTACTTGAAGACACACACATAGTGGTGAGGGTCAGGGCAAGCAGCAAGGGCCAGGTCCACCTCTTGGCACATTTAATAGCTGTGGGTGCCCTCATTGTCCTTGTGTACTACTATGCCTGTTGAGTCTTGCCATAGTTTCATGGCAGTGAGGACAGGTGATATGTCAGACTAGGACTATGTAGGTGCACAGCTGGAGGGGCTAGCCCCAGGTGCACATGGTGGTGGAGGTCGGCCGTGGAGGTTACACTGGCATCTTGCACTCACGCACTTGCAGAGGCCCGGGGTGGGTGCTGGTTCAGTTACCCAGGCTCTGACCTGGGCAGAGGCAAGACTCAAGCAGCTGGCTCAAGCAAATGGAAATACCTGGAGCAAAAGCTGATGAAATCTACAAGGGATTCCCAGCAACTGTTGATTCCTTCTTCAGTGGCAAAAAGAGGCTGAGTTTGTCTATATAGCAGGTCGCTGTGGACCACAATGCCTCCTGCTGTGTGGGGGGCTATTCGTAGCCCTGATTTTCTTCCTTGTTCCAAGACATCTCGGTTTTGCCAGCCTGGGTGGAGTAGAATGGAATTGGGATCTCTCTGGGGTGCGCTCAAAGGATTGGTAAGCCGGTCACTCACACTGTTGCATTTCCTTTCCCTGTGAGGGGAACTCTTTCTAGCTAGGGAGTTCCCTCTTGGGACATGGGACAATGCAGGCAAACTGAAGCTATCTCCCTCCCTGCACATCTTTTTGTGCAGTTATTCTTGGGTAATTTGGTCTACCATGTTGCTGAAGTTTCTTAAGTGGACACCACACTCTCTCAGAGCTGTTTTTGTTTGTGGATAATTTTGGAATTGTTGATCTTTGTGGGAGAGAGAGGGTGAGGTCTCCTGCACTACCATCCTGTTGAAGTCTCAAGTGGGATTCCCACGATGAAATCTGCTTCTGGGTCTTCTTTGTATTTCTGATATAAATCTTATAGCATTTCTGAAAAATACTTAAAGATATTTCTGATAGATTCATTCATACATCTGGTGAGTTACCACATACCTTCCATCAATATTTCTACTTTACCTGGCTCAGCTTTCCTTCGGTGAACACCTTTGCATGTTCCAGGTACTCTATCATCACTGCAAACTCAGTTGTCCCTGTTTTCCACTGCTAGGTATTATCACATGTTGTTTTTTTTTTTTTTTGCAAGGAACTAGAATCCTAGAGATGCCAAGATATTGCAGTATTATTTGAACAATGCTGTTTTTCTATCTTAAATTAGTATTGTTCAAATTACATCTTTTCTAGAGAGCTAACAAAGTAACACTGTAAAAAAGGAAAATTTAGTTTAAAAAAACTCTATATTTTTTATATCTAATGCTCTCCCCATACCTTTCTTTCTACTCCTCTCTTCTCTGACAATGGAAGGATTTTAGGGACAAACTAAGTTGCCAGACAATATACTCTATTCAAAATGTCTCTCAGTTCACACAAAAACTAATTGTTATTGGGCAAACTTACCATGCTTTATATAGTTATTTTTAGGAGGACTTTTAAAGAAAATCTTCAGTTTTTCAACAACACTGAAACTTCAAGTACCACTCAGTCAGTTCACAGACCTGTTTTGAACTCTTCTAAACACTAGGAATTGACCCAATTTTGCTTCATGCTAGATTGTTCCATCCTAATATACATTTAGCATAGTTTATATTCATTTTAGATTATAGACAAGACCATTTGAAGTCTCATAATGGAAGGTTGTGATGAAGACTGCTACAAACCATCAAATGCTTATTACCTTCCCACTCGCACAAGTGCTAGTGTGCCTAAGGGGGCAAGATGGCTCTAACTCCCTGAATATACAGAGTCTCTCTCTTTCTCAAAGGAAAGAATTTGGAAACACCTAATTTCTGTGAGTGTAAAACTTTTCAATTTGCATTTTAAGCAAACTTTCAAGAGCACAAATGCATTTTGAGTTGTTTATCCACTTATATTACTAGTGTCCTACTTTTGTATTGATGTCTCTAAAACTATACTATGAGCCACACTGCCCCCAGATTTTCTCTGTCGTGACTCTTTACAGCTTATTCTCCCCTTTGAAACTTTCTAGACTTCCAACCTATATCTCTCTTCTTCCCGATTTTTTCTTAATTATAAGTTAATGGTCACACACATCGTATCTCTAATTTATGCCTTGTTAGAAATTTAGGTGGATCAAATTAATTTGTAGCAAGTGAATCTCTTTTAACTATCATGCTCCATTTGAATTTAAAAATGGATATTGAGTAAGTGATATAAATCTTTAATTATAATCAGTCATTTCATCAAATGAGAAAGTCAGGGAATATGCTGTAAACTAGTTTCTGCCCTGGAGCTCTTCCAAATCAATATTCAAGACCCCTCAATCAGCCCAGGAAATGGAAAGTCAAGAATCTAGAAAGTAATATGACAATAGTTTTCTATCCAACCTTGAGTACTTGTCTTCTTTCTTACCCAGTAATCTCTGGTTCCATAATTTGGTACTTATCTATTCCAATGAACTAGAATTTCAACATTCCCCCTTTTTGTTTTCACTGCAAGATTGTTTTCTTCTTCTAAGATAAGAGTCATGCTCTGCCCTTATTTAGCACTTAGTAGATGATTACTGTTATCAAAGGTAACAATAGCTCTGGCTAAAGATGGCTTCCCCTACCCCAAACCTACCTGAAAACTCAGGTGCTGAGACCTACCTGTTCTATCATCCTAGGTTCCTTCTTTCATCCATTATTTAAACCTGATTTTTAAAATAATATGCCTATTCTTCCTCAATGATTACACATTGTAGAATATATTTTCTACTCTGGTGAAATGCAGCCTCCTCACAACTGAAATATAATAAGGTAGCAGTTGATTTTGCCATCATAGTAGTCATGTAGAAATTCAAGTTTTTTATGGAAATAAGGAGAAAATTTGAAATTACTATTAGCGTAAGAACCAGGTATTAATTCTTTCTTATTGAACTTAGAAGAGTTATAGTATATATACATACATAAACAAATAACTGAGGTTTGAAGTAAAAATGCAATATAGTAAGCTTATTATCAACTACAATCCAAAATGCTGAAGGAGAAAACTAAAAAAAAAAAAAAAAAAAAAAAGGTAAGTCTTCAGTTTACCTTACTTATAGGATCATGTAAAAATTTTGAGAAAATGACCATCTTGAATTTGATTACAAGTTGCAATTTGCAGGTTTGGAAAATGAGCTTCCATGTTTGTTTTACTGGCAATTAGTGTCAAGCTTGGATACAGATGGTGAGTTGTTAATCTGTGAAAGTTGGGGCTGTCTTTCAAGTATTAAAACAAATCAACAGTGTTGATTGCTCCATAATTGAATATCCACAATTTCATTTTGCTCAAAATGTATTTACTATCGCTAATGCTTATTGACAAATTTGTTATCAACCCATGACTTTGAGCCTCTGCAGCTCTTTGAAGGACAGAACACCATCTGACAGCCTTGCAAAAGATTGAGGGTGACTTTACTTGAATGAATGCAGTATTCTACCATAAAATAAATTGCTTCTAGTGTTTCAGTGTCCTTAAGTATTAAAGACAGATTATTTTCAAAAAACCAAAATTCAGTTAATAAGTAAGTCCTGCAATGCTGCCTGATCCCTAGTTCCTCCAGCCATAAGTTTTTATGTAAGCCTTACAATTATTCAATTTTTTAGGATTTTATTCAACTTAAACACTATTTTCATTGATATTTTCTAGAATAAAAAATTAAGAGCTTTTTTTCTTGCAATCTCTAAATATATGTGAAGAAAACAAGCATATAAATGATTGAGAAGGCTCAACTGGATAAGTGACAAAGTGGGCTTAAATAAATAATGCAATCCAAGTTAATATCTCAGTTTCCTCCTATCATAAAAGCAACTAATATAAAACAGTATAGGTCATTCACATAGTTGGTGAGATGTATAGCGGTGTATCATTTATAATAGATGCCTACAACACTAAACTAGTTTTATCATTTGTTTAAAAACTATTCTACTGGCTTTAAGTAAATTAAGGAAAACTGTGCTCTACCAGGAACTTGGCTGACATGAAATCTGAAATTGTTGCTTAATAATAAGTCACTTAACTAACAAATAAACCTAATTCTAGCTAATCATTAAATTCATGTATTAGTGGCAATTTCAACATAAACTTTATGTATGAAATAATGATATATTTTATAATACAAGAGTTTTTGACAGGACCTGGACATTGATTTTGCCATTTCCAAAGATTTTCATATCACCTCTGCCCACGAAATAAGTAATGACTCATTAATTATTTAGATAACTTAGAAAGTGCAATGTATCCTGTCATAAAGTAGCTGCTAAAATAACACAGCTGACCAGTTTTTATTACACTCAATATATCATATTTGTATGGTTTATGTTAAGATTAACCATTTGCTGGAAAAAAATTCCCAAAAGATAAAGTGGACTAAAACATTTGTTTGTTTCTTGCTCTTATTATAGTAATGAGTGGGTCAAAAGGTCTGCAGGACTGCCTTCTTCCATGTGGTCATTCAGGGATCCAGGCTGACAGAGGACCTGCCATCTTTAACACATGGTAACATTCCAATGTTACCCTAGGGCTCATGTCCATTTCTCTCTATCAAGATGGAAGAAGGAAATAGTATATGGGAAATGTTATGAGCCATATCTGCAAGTGGAGTTCGTCACTTCAGCTGACATTCAATTGGCAGTTTAACTGACTAGAACATAGTCACAGGGCATCTAAGTAAAAGAGAAGAGGTAACGTAGGGCTACATGTATATCCAGTAATAGGGAGAGATCATTGATTTTGGTAGGTTGTCACAAGTCTCTTTTGCCAGTCTTTCTATGAGTGACCCCATTTAATTGTTTCAACATCTATATTATATGTTGATTTGTGAATAAATAAGGTGAAACTTAAAAAAATTAAATAGCTTGGCTAACCTACACACTGATAAAGCCAAGATGCAGGTCTGTCTGATACATGACACATCTGTTCTTTGTCATTTTAACATTCTTCAATATGATTATTAGTTGATTATTTGCATAATTATTTTTATAAAAATGTTTGAATGGATTCTTCATAAGAATTTCCATTTCTAATTATGAGTATGCTACCTATTCTATTTCACTTACCTGTATGTATATAAATATCAACCAGCGATATTATATCCTATCATTCCTCAAATTCCTTTTCTGTTACTTTGTTCAGTTAAAGGGTCAGTTTTTTCTCTTTTTCTCAACATATTTTATCCTTTCTCTTTTGTGGAAATATTTCTTACATTCCCAAGGATAATCTCTATGTTTTAAACTATGACAAAACAAAATACAGGGAGATTTTCATACCACAGAGATTCATGCAAGCTTAGTGGGCAGATTTTTCTCTCTCTACAGTAGCTCTTTCAGTTGTTCATTCAACAAATATTTGTGGAGCCCCTATTATGCATCAGTCACTTTTGTGATACAGAAAATAGGGTAGTTCACAAAGCAGATAAAACCCCTGTTTCAATAAATGATCTTCCATTCTAGTGGAGAACACAGAAAATAAATATATATTCGATGATATAATGTAAGGTCATTCAAGTGATTTGTTGAAAAGTAAACCAAGTAAAGTAGATAATTGTTTAATATTTTTTTTACCCAAAACAATGCAATTTTAGATAAAGTTATCAAAAAAGTCCTTTATCAAGATTTGGCATTTGAGCAAAAATCTGAATGAAATTTAGATAAATGGGAGCTGCCAGATTTACTAGTATTTTAAACAGAACTTTCTCAAGTGGCAAGTAAGCAGTTAAGGAGTTTGGCTGAGTTTCGTGATAAATTACAGATTGGATGAACTATGGAAAGCAGCTCGGTAATGAGTGGCAACTCCAAGTAATGGAAAGGTTAATGAAATTTGTTGTTGCAGTTGATGTTTGTTGCTTTCTAACTTGGAGGCAGAGGTGAACTGAGTACATTTGCAGGTGATCAAAATTTACCTGTCACTTAATTATATGATCAGGTGAAGATTTCTGTGCATGGATATACATAGTTGACCAAATAATTGAGAATTTAATTGTTATTTTATGATATAGACAAACTAAATTGTACCTACCTTGCAAAGAGAAGTTCAGCCTTTGCACATGTAGTGTTGCTGTCTATAAATTGCAAATTTTATAACAGTATTTTTTGTAGTTATTATTAGTTCACTTATAACGTAGATCATCCTATTAAAAAAGATTATTGGAATCGTTAAAAAACAACAAAGTCATAATATTACTTATAAAATGCACATTGAATAATCTTTTGAGCTTTATGGAAATTTGCATTTGTTGACTATCTCCTCAGAAAAACCATGTAGAGGGGTGACTGGATGGTGTAGTCATTAAGTGTCTGCCTTCAGCTCAGGGCGTGATCCCAGCCTTCTGGGATCGAGCCCCACATCAGGCTCCTCCTCCGCTAGGAGCCTGCTTCTTCCTCTCCCACTCCCCCTGCTTGTGTTCCCTCTCTCGCTGGCTGTCTCTGTCAAATAAATAAATAAAATCTTAAAAAAAAAAAAAAAAAAGCCATGTAGAATTACACCATTATTTATAAAAAGGAAAGCTTTCTGATTTCTGTTCATGAGTGTTAAACAAACCTAGTGAGAATTACCAAGGACCAAGAAGATCAATTGATTTTATGTTAAATCAATTTGTATTGGTTGGAAAAATTCAAGTTTAGTGTTGGACAAACAATATAAAGCTCTAGTTTTTTGAGAATAGTGTTTAAAATAATCAGATATAGCACAAATGGCAGGACATCAGAAAAAAAATATGTCTTGAAATGGAATTCAAAGTGAATTTAAACAGTCATACATAAAGCAAAAAATGTTAAGAATCCAATTTTATTGGATTCTGGCCTTCACAAGTAGAAGTATCAAAAGAAATAAAATCCAAGAAGAGTTTATATTTTATACAAGCTATAATTTACAGTATCTGAAAGCTTGCAATATAGAGTAGACAGCCACATATCTTTGTTAGAATGGACCAAATTGCCCTGTTGATATCTACTTTTGACATTGTTATCCTTCAGTACCCAAAAAAAGAAAAGTAAATCATTCATAAAAATCCCGTCACAAGTACAAAAGAATAGTAAAGATGTGAAGTTGTGCCTGAAGCAGAATTTTAGATAGTATAAGGTAAGGAAGGACCTTCCTTTCGATTCTATGTTAGTTCAATGGAAAGCATAGGGGCACCTGGGTGGCTCAGCCGTTAAGCATCTGCCTTCAGCTGAGGTCATGATCCCAGTGTCCGAGATCCAGTCTGCATAGGGCTCCCTGCTCGGTGGGAAGCCTGCTTCTCCCTCTCCCACTCCCCTTGCTTGCGTTCCCTCTCTTGCTGTGTCTTTCTCTGACAAATAAATAAAATCTTAAAAAAAAAAAAAAGGAGAGCATATTTTTTTTTAACAACTAATGCCTTTTTTCCCCTTTCCTCTGACTTCATTAACCATTCCTCAATTGCTTTTCCTGGTGTCTCAATTTCTTTTCTTACCACATATTCAGCATAGGTCACCTTTACGTGATGGCTAAATTCTGAGTTTATAATTTCAAGTGCCGTTATAACTATTTAAAATTCTGTATGCTGTTATCTGCTCATTCATGATTTTTATTATTTCCTATTTCCATCATGGTTAGAGGTTGTTTTGTTTCCAATAGTAAGTTTCATATATTTGTGTTTGTAAGTTTTTATTGTTAGTTTCCAATTTTATGAATTCCAACAATATAGCCCATATTTTATGTATTTTTGCAGTATTTTGAGAATTATAGCACAAAATATAGTCAATTTTAAAATTTTGTATTTATATTGTTACCTATGGTAGTTAAACCTAAACTTTAATTTGTTGACTGCTTGAGTTATGTTATTCAGATAGGTGTGTTAAAATTTTCCAGTTTGGGGTGCCTGGGTATTTCAGTTTATGTGACTGCCTACAGCTCAGGTCATGATCTCAGTGCCCTGGAATCCAGCCCAATGTGGGAGCTCTTTGCTCAGTGGGGAGCCTGCTTTTCCGTCTCCCTCTGCCTGCCACTCTGCCTACCTGTGCTCTCTCTCTCTCTCTGTCAAATAAATAAATAAAATCTTAAAAAAATAAAAAGAAATAAAACCTTCCAATTTAATTATGTATTTGCTTGTAATTTTATCACTCTTTGCTGTATAATTTTGAAGACTATGTTTTTAGGTGTAAGTTTATTTTTTTTAAGATTTATTTATTTAGAGAGAGACAGTGAAAGAGAGAGCGAGCGAGCACAGGGGGGAGGGGCAGAAGGAGAGGGAGAGGGACTCTACACTGAGTGTGAAGCCTCATGCGGGGCCTGATCTCAAAGCCCTGAGACTGAGACCTGAGCCCAAACCAAGAGTCAGTGCTTAACTGACTGTGCCACACAGGCACCCAGGTGTCTATAAGTTTAAATAGTCTTGTTAATTTTGTCCTTCAGTCAATATCTCTATTAAATTATTTCACTTCCAGGACTGAATGTTAATGTGTCTGATTTTCACTCTACTTCTTAGGTATCTTTCTTCATCCTTTTGTTTTCAAATGGACTGTATTGTTTTGTTTTATATTGGTATTCACTTAGACTTAGCATGTTTAATTTTTTCTCTCTTTTTTTCCTACCATAGCTTTTTGGCTACTTTCTTCTAGGTTAATTTTTTTTTTCTTATCAAATATTGTGCATTTCTCATTTTGTGTATTTGTTTCTTCTGGCACTCTTTATAAACAAGAAATTGCTTCTTCTCAAGTTATATTGAATATTCTTAACTTCTCTTGTTTTCAGTTTTCCTATCTTTATTGCTTTGGTTTCCATTCTGGATTATCATCTTAATACTAGGTTCACTTTTTTCTAATTCTCTCTTCAACAGATTTTCCCTCTTGTTGACTTAAAGAGTTAGAAAGTATGCATTTTTCACAACAAACCCTCTAATTGGCCCTTTATATAGCCATTTCCTCTTGTAAGTAAATGTTTACTCTTATTGTAAAGATTAAATTCTTTCTTTTATCTCTGAGATTTATATATATATATATATATATATGTATATATATATGAGTTATGGAATACAAATATTATTGTTCTAGTTGCTCATGTAATTGAGTTTCCTAGTGCTGCTTGCAAAATTTGTCTTACTGCTCATTTTACTTGTGAATTATTTTTCCTGTGACTTGTTCCCATATTTGATTTCCTGACTCCTCAATCCAGCTCTCTGGATGCATAGTAATAAAGTTTCAATTTAAAAAGCCAGGTATTTAACACTCTATCCTCTGTATGACTGTGTATGGTGGCTAAGTGACTTGCAGAAATCCTTAAAGGATTCTGTATCAGGAGCTCAGCTTCTATCTCTGTTGTAGATTGGTCAGATATTCAGCATAGCAGTAGCTAGAAAATCCTTGCGGAGAGGTAATTCATGTCATTGGTCCATTTGGAGCCTCTATCTCTAACTCCTGTATAGTGCATTGCGAAAACAATGGTGTGTCTGAGAATAGAAGCTGACATATCTATCTACTGGCTGAGTCATCCTGTCCACTGGGTTAGTACCTCTTCTACAAATGATGATTTCTGGTGGACAGTAATATAAATGATGCAGACATTCTCACATTTTGTGCCTATTCCTATTACACCACTCACATGCCGCTTCTCCAGAATCCCTTTTCATCAGATTTCCAGAATTGCTACTTCCATGCACCTGACCAACTAGCATGCCCTATGCCCCTGTGTATGAACTTGTGCATATTTTTAACTCATTAAACTTCTCTTCCACCCAATGTAAATGAAAAATTACACCTTAATAAATTTTGACCACTAGAGGATCTCTCCTAATCATCGATGTGACACTTTTTAGTTATCACTAATATAGGCACTTTTCAATTTTGGTGGCTTGATAATAACTATTTCCTCATGGAAAATTTGGGCTACATGGTCTTCATGATCCATGGTTTAGCACTTAGCTTTTCACCAGGATCCAGTACCATTCCAGAAACTATGTTTTGAATGGTGTTGACTGCTCAATTGTAGATAGAATTCCCTTGCTTCTAAACATGAGGGATATGTACTGCATCTCTCAGATTGGATTTGCTGGAAGATCCACCCATTGTCTTTATGACAGATACCTCTAGAACCATAGAGGCCATATGGTTCAAGAGTCAGGACCACTTTTATTACAAGCTAGACATTAACCCTTTATTATTCTGTTACCCATGCAAAACTAGAAGCCTCATGTGTCATGTGATAAATTGGTTGGGACAGTATTGTTAAGCATCGAATATGATGTTTCCAAAACCTGAAGAGTCCAGCCAACAGTTATGCTTCTTTCTTGGTTGTGGAAGCTCTAAGATGCAATACTTACCTTTATTTTGAAGGAGATGCTTTGTCATGAAGTAGTTGATACTTGTTTCATAAATTCTTTACCTTGGAAACTGACAGGAACAGGAATCCCCATATATGAAGCCCCACTTGGGCAGGAATAATAAGCAAGAACACATCCTGGGTTGAGAATTTTCATACACACAAAAACTAGCTTTTCATAAACTGGTTCTTACAAGGTAAACAATAAAGCAAATTCACACTGCTATAATCACTTCGTGTTATTTCGGTTTATTATCCAATACATTATCCATTGTCCATTTCTATTTCTTTTTAGACCTTAACCTAGTTCATCCATTTTCTCCCCCTCTGCCTGACACTCACCCAAAAAACATGATGCGTGTTCAATATCATAGGAAACCAGGAGGCAATCAATCATCTGTTTAGGGGAGCCTCAATGTATATGGTCGAAGCTGCTGAAATATTTTTTGCCTTTTCCCAATCTAGCCTGATTGTGCTAAAACAGTTTTATAGGGCTTCTTCAATTCTTTGCTGGTAAAAATTCCTTTTACAGTAAACAGGAAATTATACAACAAATTCAGAGTTCAGCATAGGAAATAGAAATAATTCTGGGTATTCTAGGTTGCAATGGATTTAACACAGGGAATTGCATGTTTGTTAACTCATTGGTGAGTCTAGAGGTGTGGAAGTTAGGTCCATTGTCTGTAACAGCACATCACTGCTGGTGTGACCCAGACCAAGAAACAGTTGTTTCCACTGATCCCACTGCTGTGGATGCAGAGTCACCACACTCATGAAGGTTGTGACTGAACTAGGAGATTCTAGCTGCTGCAGGTGTAGAATAATCTACTCAAGATCACCTGTAATTTGAGATTGCTCCTGAAATGTTGCCTTCTCTGTTCTTCTGCCTTCTGAATCTCACACAGCTGTTTCAAGAAGCTATACAGAGTCTGAATTGTACCCAGTCCTCCAGCTGCATGCAAGTCTCTAAACACGGATTTTGATCTTCCATTCCCAGCAAGAGTGATCTTAGAAAGGTGCGAGGGTAGGTGGTGTTGTCGGCAGTTAGCATCGTAAACAAAGAAGGTAGATGATAAGTTTGTAAAGGAATTCAAACATCATCTTCCCTTACACACAGCCAAATGCACTAATAAGGAGGTACTTAAACCTGACAAAATGATGTTGTGATTTCTTGGCAAGCATCTCGCATCTTAGTATCCTGGAGCAGCCATAAGAAAATGCCAGAACTAAGTGGCTTAAACAGTAAATTTTATTTTCCTCACATTTGGAGGCTAGAAGTCCAAGATCAAGGTGTTGACAGATTTGATTTCTTTTAAGGTCTCTCTTCTTAGCTTGCACATGGCCACCTTCTCACTGTGTCCTCACATATTGTTGGGGTGTGCATTCCTGTATCTCTGTGTGGGTCCTAATATTCTCTTCTTATAAAGACACCAGTCATATTAATTTATAGCCTACCTAGATGGCCTAATTTTTAACTTTATCACCTATTTAAAGGCCCTTTCTTCAAATACAATCATATTCTGGGGTATTGGAGGTTAAAGTTTCAACATATGAGTTCTGGTGGGGCACAATTCAGTCCATAAATCTCCCCTCCCACATTTTTTTTTAATTTTACAAGCAGATTAGGACCATTTGTATACTCATAGTCATTATGAAAGTCATGCTCATGTACAATTACAGTAAATTTTACACTAAAGAATTAAAATTAATGAATATAAAATTGCTCACCCAAACTTAAAAAATTTCTAGTGAAGTTACTTACACACTACATTAAAGACATTCAGAAGTAAAGAAGTCCTTTTACATTGCACAGTGGTGTATCATTACCAATTTATTTGTCATGACCCTAGCAATTCACAATGCCTAATTTTACTGTGAGGAGCAAACCCAGTTTCTGAGGTTATGAGAAAGAGAAATAGACATTTTTCACTTGGTTCAAACTAATTAATTTCTTTTCTTTCTAGATAGAAGGAGGAAACAGGTGCTCGGATGATTTATGAGAGAATATAGCTCACAATTATTACAATGAAATACCAGGATTATGTTTATCTACATTCAATGGTAGAAACACTATAATGATAGCAAAATCAAGTTAGCTGTTCTTTAATTCTACCTAGACTTTGAATAAAGTTGTTTTAATTGTGCCAATCTAAAAGTTTCTCAAATGCTCCCATTGCTCATTATCTTTCAGCAAATTGTAACTGTTTTGTGGTCCTGATGAACTACATTTTGGAATTGAGGGCCACTGGTGTTTTCGTAAATTATTTAAATGTAAAAATTGCTGCATTGTGGTTCATGAGAGTCACTTTCAACACAGTGTTCACAGTATGAAGATACAGTGACAGATCATTTCTAGGTAGAATCAAGGTGAGAAGTTTGCTCCAATTACTGCACAGAATTCCAGTAATAAAAGGATATATTTTTGCTTAAATTGGCAACACAGAAAGAAAGGTCATTTCTGGCACATGTTTGAATATAAAAGTGAGCTTATTAATTTGGCTTTTTATACACAAATATAACAAATAGGTCATTTCTGATAAACTTACTGATTTTTATCCCAGGTAAAATGATGTATAAATTAAGAAAAAGCAATGCAAGATTATACAAAGCTGCTATTTCCAAGTAAGTTTGGGTATATCCGAAATGAATAATAATTAATAATGATTTGGGATATAGTTTAGGAATTAAACTATATCCCAATTGTGATAGATAGATAGATAGATAGATAGATAATAGATAGATACAGAAATATATATATATATATATATATATATATACACACACACACACATATATATCCCAAATCCTAATATATAGAAATACATATCACTCTCTCTCACACACACACCTGGACATTTGCTTTGTTTCCATTTCCTGGCTTTTATGAATAATGCTGCTCTAAACTTTATCTCCATATGTTTTGAAATATAATTCACATATTACATAATTCATTTATTTATAGTGTATAATGAAATGGGGTTTTTTAGTATATTCACAGATTTATGCAATCATCACCACAAACTACTTTAGACTATTTTCATTGCCCCAAAGGGTAAACTCTATTCCAGTTAGTAGTCCCAGCCACATCCTTTTAACCCAACCCCCAGAGTTAGGAAATCACCAATATCCTTTCTATCTCTATAGATTTGCCAATTTGGACATTTCATATAAATAAAATCATACAATAAGTCAGTCTTTTGTGACTGACTCCTTTTTTTTAGCATATTTTCAAAATTCATTCACATACTTGCATGTATCAGTATGTCACTCCTTTTTAGTGATCATATTCCATTGTATGGAGTTATCATATTTTATTTATTCATCAGTTAATGGATGTTTGGTTTATTTCCATTTTTTGTTTTTTTATGAATAATGCTGCTATGAATTTTGTGTATATATGTGTTTATCAGATATATATCTAGGACAAAAATTGTGGGGTCATGTGATAATTCTATGTTTAACCTTTTGAGAAAATTCCAGACTTTTACAAAGTAAGAGGGTTCCAGGTTCTCACATCCACACCACCACATTTTGTTATCTGTCTTTTTGATTATAGTAATCTTAGCAGGTATGAAATAAATGGCACTATGGTACAATCGTCTCTTATTCATATGTCAAGTAGTAGCAAATGCTGCCAAGTTATCACTAATGATCACTAAGTTATCACTAAGGTTATCACTAACCTTAAATTGTGCTGGATAAGCCATTCCTGTGTGCTGATCTTGCCAATTGCCAACACTCTGAAAACACTGATTTAAATAATTAACAAGAGATATCAATCAAAGAAGAAAGTCAAAGAACAAGGAAAGAGCAAAGCAAAGATGTTCTATTTATTGGATATACCATAGTTGATTTATCCATTCATCAGTTGATGGATACTTGGGTGGAAGATGAAAGAACAGTAGGGAAAGGAAGATATAGTAGCACAAGGAAGGGGTAGGTTTTCATTTCAAAGGAATAAGATTATTATAATGTACCAGAAAAATAACTTTTGATCTAGAATCCTATACTCAAGCAAATGATCAGACAAATTGGAAAACAAATAAAAACATTTTTAGGCATGGATATTTCAACAAACAAGCCGGTAAAATAAAATGAAACTAAAACAAAGCATTAAAAAAAAAAAAAGAAAGAAAGAAAGAAAGAAAGAAAGAAAGAAAGAAAGAAAGAAAAGAAAAGAAAGAAAAGAAAGGAAAAGAAAAGAAAAGAAAAAAAAGAAAAAAAGAAATACTCAAGCACCCTTTCTTAGGAAGCTAAGCTAATTCAGTGAAGGAATAAAAGGAAGGGAGGAACATAGAGCATCTTCAAAGGAAGATACTCACCAGAGCCCGGAAAGTAAAGATATCCCCAGGATACCAGGCAGGCACCTCTATTCCAGCAGCTCAGTCTCAGAGAGATTGTGACTTTAAAGCTGTAGTCTCCTGAAAATAAACTGAAATCACAGGTTGTCTGACTTGTTAGTGTGGAAATCTGACTAAGAGGCTGGGGAGGGTGTAGAGAGAATTAGTTTGGAAATACAGCAAAACTATCAGTGACTCTAAATGCAAAAATGAAAACAAAAATTTGTACCTGAAGACAATTTAACGATAATACACTGAGCAGCCCAAGTATAAATATATATTCCTAAAATCAAAATACTGTAAGCCCTGCATATCGATTTAACCCAGCAGTGGTTTAATGACAGCTGAAGATATAAGGAGAATGAAAAGGATATGACATGATATGAGAAATAAATCCTCATTTCTGACAATAGGAAATCAATAGGTGTTTAAAAATGATTAATCATTATTGTAGTATAAGCATATAATTTAAAATTATGAGGGGGGTCTAGGAGAAACCTCATAAGACATAGTAAAAAGTGTCATAACTACTGGGGCGCCTGGGTGGCCCAGTCATTAAGTGTCTGCCTTCACGCTCAGGGCGTGATCCCAGAGTTCTGGGATCGAGCCCCACATCAGGCCCCTCCGCTGGGAGGCTGCTTCTTCCTCTCCCACTCCTCCTGCTTGTGTTCCCTCTCTCGCTGTCTCTCTCTCTGTTAAATAAATAAAAATAAATAAATAAATAAATAATAAATAAATAAAATCGTTAAAAAAAGTGTCTTAACTACTTCTAGGGAAATTAATGGTAAGAATTGACCCTTCAATTCTTGTACCGTGGATATTCTTCTTTGAATATTTTTAATAATAATTTCATTCATATATATTCGTATTATTTTAAAATTACAAATGATTTGTTTTATATGTGCTGATTCATTTCAGTGCTATCTTCAGTAATAAAAACAAAAACAATGCAAGCTGTAAAACATTGCTACGTTGCCTAGAGATCGTTTTCCAACTGGAAAATCCACTTCTGAACCTCTTTTATTTCCTCATTCTTGCTTTAAAGATATTTTTTTATTCTTAAACATTAGAGATGACTTACACTTAAAGCTATTTATTTATTTATATTTATTTGCTTACTTATTTCCTTATTTACTTTCAGGTTTATTATTACTTAGTCTATGGTTAGCACCAAATCCCAGAAATCTTACATTCTGCTGACTTGATATCCAGTGTTCCAATCTTTCTTTCATGCCTCTGCCAGAGAAATCTGTGTTAGTTTCATGGATCTCTTTCCATCCAGAGTATCTTTATTGATGATCTTCCTCTCTTCTTCCTTTCTGATTTAAGTTCCCATCCCTGGGTGCCACTCTCTGCATAAAGACGTTGTATGAGAAAAAGAAAGAAAGAAAGAAAGAAAGAAAGAAAGAAAGAAAGAAAGAAAGAAAGAAAGAAAGAAAGAAAGAAAGAAAGAAAGAAAGAAAGGAAGGAAGGAAGGAAGGAAGGAAGGAAGGAAGGAAGGAAGGAAGGAAGGAAGGAAGGAAGAAGAAAGAAAGAAAGAAAGAAAGAAAGAAAGAAAGAAAGAAAGAAAGAAAGAAAAAGAAAGAAAGAAAAAGAAATCAGCATTATAAATATGTTCTCTCCATTGTTATATTGTTGGTCTCTTGTCACCATTTTGTACATTAAAATTCTCCACATCCCAAGGAGCATTATATGCATAATGAGTAATAAATATGAATATAAAATAAGAGTAAACTATTGAAGCAATCCTTACTGAAGTGTGAATGAAGAATACTTCTGGGACTTGTATTCAAAGGTAATTTCCCCAATTTTGATTAATTACATGGTTTTCTTCTAATAATATTGTTTGTTTTCTTGATCATACAAAAACATACGTACTCAAAATATCTAAATATTGTGTTTTGCTACAATTCAGTGAATCATACAATTGACTTTTGGGGGGTATATACTTAATAATCTGCACAAACATTCACTTACACAAACTGAAGAAACTCACAGAACATTAGGTACAAAATAGAATTTCAAAAGTTTAATTTCAGAATACACATTAAATTTTATTTAAATTATGAGCTACTTTTTACTTGACTTAATTTCTTAAAAAGCCATTGACTAGCTAATAGGATTATTAAAGCATGATTTTTAAGTGATATTCCCTAATGTATACACTTAAAAGAAATGAAAAAATATTTCTTTATCCTTCAAGGTCTTCCAGCTGGACTAAGAATTAAATTTACAGAAGGCAGATCAACAGGAGGGAAAAAAAAGGTTTTTTTTTAAGATTTTATTTATTTATTTATTTATTTATTTATTTATTTATTTATTTATTTATTTGACAGAGAGAGACAGCCAGCGAGAGAGGGAACACAAGCAGGGGGAGTGGGAGAGGAAGAAGCAGGCTCCTAGGGGAGGAGACTGATGTGGGGCTCGATCCCAGGATGCTGGGATCACGCCCTGAGCCGAAGGCAGGTGCTTAATGACTGCACCACCCAGGCGACCCATTAAAAAAAAGTTTTATTCATGTGCACGGAGGTCCAATAATCTGAGATCTAGAGAAATGACCAAGGTAGGCAGTTTTTATACTTTCTAACAAATGGACAATAAACTTGTGAAAAATTGACAGAACAAAGAAAACTTAACTTTGGGGTCTCCAATTAGTAAGGAATACTAAACAGAATTTGGTGTGCACTAATTAGTAAAAAAAAAAAAAAATAAGAAGGGTTTTTATACAGGCTTCTTGGCTCTAAATATCGTATCTGCTGATAAAGATGTGTCTTTACCTCTTGCTGCAGGGAGGGTACCTTTCACACAGGAGATTTATTTCCTGCTTTCAGGGGGAAGAGGAGCATCTGAGTGTCCTTCTTACATAGATAGTCTCTTAAGTAACTTTAATTTAATTTAATTTTATTTTATTTTATTATTTTATTTTTTATAAGCAGTGTAATCTTACCTTTTATTTTTAAAACACTCTTGCCTCCACCCCTAACATTTTCCATATTTTTTTAACTTAAATTCAATTAGCCAACATATAGTACATCATTAGTTTTTGATGTAATGTTCAATGATTCATTAGTTGCATATAACATCCAGTGCTCATCACATCACATGCCCTCCTTCTTTAAATAATCAATATGCCACAGTGGCACATTTAGGGGCAGCCTCCCCTTGACCCCTCCATACTGAAGAAAGTGATATACATTTCTGGCTTGAAATAAGGCAACGATCCACATTTTATTCAGAAACAATAAACAAATTAGCTTCAACACAACAGATTTTAAGGAAATGGAAAACATATTGAATTGAAGGAAACAAGTCTGGTCACAATCAGAAATTGTGCCTCTGAAAACTACAAGATAAGTTGAAAGGCCAATAAATATATGAATATTAACTATATAAACATTTATTAGAACTTTCTTAATCCTATCCATGTGGTACTTGAATGAGGGTATTATTTTTATAAATACTCAATATACAGTTGTTATTGAAGAGCTGTCACTAGACCATATAGAGTAATACCTTTGTTCTTGTTACTGAAGGTTCTAGTTAGTCGAAGACTTTCTTTATGGCTTGGGCTCTTGCTGAACTTAATTTTACTTGCTACTTGTTTTTTGTTTTGTTTGTTGAATTAATATTGCTATTTTCAATATTACCATTCAGAGAGTAACTTTCCCACTAGTTCATTGCTATGATTTTCCCATTTAGAGCAGTATTCTTTGAAAAGCACATTGACTTAGGTGATAGTAGAGACATCTTTGAGTGTTAGTGCTCCAAGACCCTAATGAACCACCCAAGAGCAACGGATGATGTTTTAAACAATAATGTTAACTTAAGAGAATAATAATCAGTACTGATGACAATGAAGCACACAGAACTGGCAAACACCGAGGAGTTACAAGACTAGCTTGCTAATATCTACAACTGCTGTTTCCAAACTAGGTTTCAGAGACTCCTGAACCTGCACTAAAGAGAAGATGAGGGAAATACTGGGTCAATACTGGGTCAACCAGCTACAGACACCAACCACTAGCTCAACAGTGAAAACATTAGAACTCTGTGGTTTTACAGAAAGTTGGAAAATATACAGCTAATTAATTTTTTATAATAATCTTGGATCAATTAAACTCAATTCTTCTAACCTTGCACTCAATTTCTGGTTTGAGAACAAAGGATAAGGACCCAGTGAAACCTATTAACTGCTTGGTTTGCTCAAGATTCTCTGGACCCATCTGTTGCCACTATGATAGATAGTGGAAACCACATCCCTTGTTTCATAAACACACATGTTGATAGCAGATGAAAAGGAAGATCCATATATCTCAACACTTCCCAATTTATTACAATTAATAAAACTGTGCGTGGTTTTAGTTTTGGTCATCTTCTTTACTACTGAAATTGCCAACTATGTTTTTTTGTTAATTTTATAGTAATATTAATTTTCTTGTGAGTATTAATATTCTCATGGATTTTCATATGCAAACTCAAGTTTTAAAACTTACTATAATTATTTCCCTTTTTGATAGTCACATTATCACACTTTCTCCGTGGGAGCTCTACATTGAGTTTTTTGCATCCCAATTCATGGAAGCAACACTCTCAATGAAGATCTAGATATTTTTAATGGAAAATAGTATTACTGGTAAAAATATGGATGGTAGAATTCATTGAATATCATTCCACAGTACTGGTACTAAGTAGGTTGGCCCACTCTATGTCACTGGGGTTACTTACAAAGCCAAAAATCAATTGTTTGTTTTTTTAATGAAATGATTTCACATCAGTAATTCTTTTAAATTTAATTATATAAAATATTGTACTCTAATTTTACTTACCGTAAATTGCTAAATTCTTTTTTTATAATATGTTTACTAAAACTTTTGTGTCTTCAGTCTCTTGTAATTATATACTTGTCTTTTTTATAACTCTTATACAACTCACTGATTTTCATTCTGTGGTCAGTTTATTGACCTGGAAGTTTTTTTAGTAAAACTCTTACTTATTGTCTAATTACAATTTAAAATAATTTATAAAGTGCTATAAATTTCTTATTTCAAATAATCAAATTAAATAAGGATTTACAGAATAGAAAATGATGTTAAAGTTAACTATAGTCTTTATTTTTCCAGATAGTTTAATTTTATGAGTTTATTTCCCTTTTAATGCAGATTTTCTCATTCCTACATCATCACAATACAAATAATTTGCATTAATTCTGCCTAGAAAATAATATATTTTATAACATAATTACTCAATTCAAAGAAGGAATCAGATATTAACATAAGAAGAAATTGAATATTGCTCATGATTTGATTAACAAAAAAAAAAATAATTGCAGAAAGTGCCTCTTTGCAGCTATCACTAATCAGGCTGTCTAGTTTTTGAAGGTCAAAAGGAAGAAAATAATAGAAGAGAAGTTAGCCAATCAGTCAACTCAGTGCTGGTAAGCACAAAGGTCAAATATAATTATAAAGTAGTGGGAAGGAATACCAAGTGGAATTTTAATGTTTGACTCCTTATAGTTAGATTTTTAAAAAAAATATACATTCACCTATAGGATTAGTGTATTTATTAGGAAAAAAAAGAGGTTATATCCAATTGCTTAACATTTCTGCTCACTAGCTGGTATATGTGATTCTACCCTGAGCTGGGGAAAAAGCTAAACTATAGATATAGATATAGATACAAAATAAATAAAATATGTTCAGAGATATCCGAGATGAAAGATGGTATCAATCTAAGCTTAAAAATAGACGAATAGACAAACAAGAGCTGTGGTTAATATATGAATGACAGAGGAGCGCCTGGGTGGCTCTCAGGTCATGATCCCAGGGTCCTAGGATCGAGCCCCGCATCGGGCTTCCTGCTCAGTGGGAAGCCTGCTTCTCCCTCTCACACTCTCCTTGTTTGTATTCCCTCTCTCTCTGTCTCTCTCTGTCAAATAAATAAATAAAATCTTTTAAATCTTTATATATATATATACATACACATATATATAGAGATAAATTTCAGGCAAGGCTGATTTTAATAACTATGCATACCAATATATCATGAAAGGCTCAGTACCTTAAAATGAGTTGACCATGCTGAGTTTGTGAGCATATTTCATTAAAATATATATGTTTGGAAAAACCAAGGACTAACAGCTCAGAATGTGAGGGGTACTCATCCAGTGTTGTCAAAATAGGCTTCAGCTAGTGTGATGTGAGCCATTGCCTTTTGCTCTGAGCAGAGATTCTCAAAGTGTGGCCCACTGATCAGTGCTGGTCCAAAACCTGTCACTGCTCTGCCCAGAGAGCATGAGACTGAAAGTAAGCATTTACATTAATCTTAGACTGAGAGAGTATTTTATTATCTGATGACCCTAAAAATGCAAATTCATACTTGTGTTTAATATTTATAATTTCATTTCTCCAGTACTTAACTTTAATTGTATTATATAAAAGTATCACTCTATAAGGAATTAAGAAAATCAGATGTAATATATTCTAAATCCATGGCCTACAAATTATAGCCTATTGGCCAAAATTTGGCCTGTATATGGACTATTTTTATAATTTTATTGGAACATGGCCATAATCATTTGCATGTGTGTGTATATATATATACACACATACACATAACATTCTTGCTAGTAAATTCCTATGAAATAAAATACTTTTGCTGTTTAAATATTGAAATATATTAATCTATTTTGAAAGCATTATGGTTAAGTAAGAATTATTCATATACATTATTCCATACATTATTCCTTTATATCTATATCTATATATACAGAAATACACATACATATATATAGATACCAGGAATACATATACATATATACACATATAAACATATATATATATGTATATATATTTATATATATATACATATATATATATATGTAATGGAATATAACTCAGCCATAAAAAATAATACAATTTTACCATTTGCAATGATGTGGATGGAGCTAGAGTATATTATGCTAAGTGAAATAAGTCAGTCAGAGAAAGGCAAATAATATGATTTCGTGCATATGTGGAATTTAAGAAATGAATCAGATGAACACGGAGGGGAAAAAAAAAAGAGACAGGCAAACATAAAGTAGACTCTTAACTATAGAGAATGAACAGGGATCCTGGAGGGGGGTGAGTGGGAGATGGGTTAAATGGGTGATGGGTATTAAGGAAGGCACTTTTTGTGATAAGAACTGGGTGTTGTTTGTAAGTGATGAATCACAAAATTCTACTACTGAAACTAATATTACACTATATGTTAACTAACTGGAATTTAAGTGAAATGTCAAAAAATTCCCAGAATTCTCCAGTTAATATGTGTTTAAAAATATTTGTACCCCTTATTTGTTTGTTTTCGTTCCTTGTCCTCACTTTCAAATTCATAGGCAAATCTTTTCCCACAATAGTTAGGCAAATGATTCATTTCTCCTGAGATTGTCCGATGCCCAGAGCAACACATTTCAATCTTCAGTTATTTTAGATTTAAGAATTTTATAGTGCTGAATGGAATCAAAACCCAAATAACATACTACCTACTTATAATATCATAGAATAAAACATAGATATAAAGCAAAATATAAATAGAAAACATTATTTTTCAGTATAAAAATGTTTAGTTGAATGTCCTAAATGATTGTTTATGTTTATACATTCTGTTTTCCTAATTTTTCTTAGAATAGACTTTTTTCTGTTCTTTAGTTACTATGATATGTGAGATGTGAAGAAGCATCAATTGGTATATAATTAAAATATATTTTTATTAGCATTCTAAAAACCAGTATCATGTTGGGAAATGGAAACTACTTACAAATCAAAAAAAAAAAATTAGCAGTGTTTAATTTAGTCAGTGACTCAATATTATTCCTATAAACTCAAAAATAATATGCATTTACTATTTTGATATTTGGATTCAGCTGGGGGATTCAGTGAGGTGATTCACTTGACCTTGAACCACAAGTTGACATGTCTGGGGTCAGATGGCTTTCAGCCAGTCTAGCTAGTCTTGACATAGATGGCTTAGGATGCTCAGATCTGTGCCATATGTTCCTCATCTTCTAATCGGCTAGCATGTACAAGTTCTGATGGCAATACAAAGACCAATTAGAACAAAATCAAACACAGATCCTGTTGAGGACTAGGCATAGACTGGGACATATCTTCCTTCTTCTATTTAACCATTTGTCTAACTTCTAAGTTCCACCTTCTATTTCCCAAAGCAATGCACATAGACAAGTGTAGAATCAGAGTGTAAGGATACTATAAGACCAAGGTCATGAATACAGAGAAATAAAAATTTGGGATCAATGATACAATCTATCATAGCAGTAAGTATTCAATTACTATTGACAGAAATAGATATATGATTTAGGATATAAATAGTAGCAAATTAAAAAATTAAAATGGAATAAAGTCTCAAAAATTAAATTTCTTTGTTCTGTTCACTTATTTTTTCTCATATTGAAGACTTTAAAAAGTATGTATTAGGGTATACTTTACATAAGGTCAACACTCAGATATTGAGTATTATGCAATCAGTATTCATGGATGTGTATCAATACAAAATATTTACACTATCCCAGAAATTTCCTTCTTGGTCTTTCCTGCTCAGTTCACATCACTTTTATTCAATTTCATACTACATATATAGTTCAATAAGATAGGAAAAAGAAGTAAAAAAGCATAGTGATTAAAAAGGAAGAAAAAAAACTATGAATTCTGAGATGACATTGTATTCATGGAAAAGTGAAGGAATTTACCAGAAAAGTGTTAGATATAAGAAGGGAATTTAGTAATGTTTCAGAATACAAAGTTAATATTAAACTAAGTTATATTTCTGTATATTAACAAAATATTAAATTTGACATTTAAAAATACTATTTAAAATAGAATAAAAATTATCAAATACTGAAGTATAAATTTAATAAATAAGTGCAGAATTTTATAAACTCTAAGCTATAAATCTTTGATGATATAAATTGAAGAAGATTTAAATAACTGTAGAAATACACCAGACTTATGGACTGAAAGATTTAATATTAAGATGTCAATTCTCTTGAAATTGATCTACGGATTTAATTTAATTTCCCAAGTTAACCTTAAAATATTAGCTGTGGGTTTTTCATGGATGTCCTTTATCGAGTTGAGAAAACCTCCTTCTAGTCATAATTTGCTGATATATTTAATTTTAAAAAAATGGGTATTTTACCTTGTCAAATGCTTTCATTGTCTCTAATGAAATAATCAAGTGATATCTTCTCAAGCTATTCATATTAAAACACAGTAGTTTTGTTTTGTTTGTTTTTTAGAGAGAGGGGAGGGGCAGAGGGAGAAGGAGAGAGAGAATCTTAAGCAGGCTCCATGCCCAGCATGGAGCCCAGTGCAGGGCTTTATCTCACACCCCTGAGATCAGGACCTGCATCAAAATCAAGAGTTGGACACAATCAACTGAGCCACCCAGGTGCCCCTAAAACACAGTAGTTTTTTAATGATAAACTTGTCTTAGATTTTTTTATATAACTCTCACATGATAATGCTGTTTTCCTTTTCATATAATAATGGATTTGATTTGCTACTATTTTAATGACTTTTGCATCTATTTTCATAAGACATATAGTTCTGTAATTTTCTCTCTCTTTTTTTTTTTTCCCTTTGGAAATATTGTCTGGCTTTGCTAACTCAGTTGCAGTGCCTTCATAAAATGAGTTGGAAAGACTTTACTCCTTCTGTACTGTCTGAAAAACTGGTATTTTTGCTTACCTAAATGTCTGATTGAATTAATCAGTGAAGCAATCTAGAACTGGTATTATATTGTGGGAAACTATTCATGAATTAAAGTTTATATAGACATAGAAACATTTAGGTTATCCATTCTTCAATGGTGTTCTTGTATTGTCTTTTATGGTACTTTTCCCATTGAGATTGTCGAATTTATTGGCATAGAGTTCTTCAAAAAATACGTGGGTTATCATTTTAATACTGTGAAGTATGTGGTGGTGGCTCCTCTTCCATTCCTGATGTTAGTAATGTGTTTTTTCTTTTCCTTTTTCCTTCATCATTCTGCTAGGGGTCATAGATTTTATTGATATTTCTGAAGAAACAACATCTTACCTTACTGATTCTCCTGTTCTTGTCTTTCGTTTCATTGGTTTATGCTGTCATTTATTTACTTATTTTATGTATTTATCCTTTTTTCTTTTACTTTCAGTTTACATGTTCTTTTTCTAACTTCTTTTTATCATGCACTTGGGAGGTTTGCTATAGGATACAGGAACAGTATTATGCCTTAATTAACTGATCTTTCCGACCTTATGAATTGTCCTTCCTTGTATTCCTTTTTTTAGGGTTTTATTTATTTATTTATTTATTTATTTATTTATTTATTTATTTATTTGAGAGAGAGAGCGAGAGACAGCGAGAACAGGGAGGGGCCAAGGGAGAAGGAATTTCAAGCAGACTCTAGCTGAACACAGAGCCCAGCTTGGGGCTCGATTTTACAACCCTGAGATCATGAGCTGAGCCGAAATCAAGATCAGAAAATCAATAAACTAAGCCACCCAGGCACCCTATCCTTCCTTGTATTCTTAAATTAAGCCTTTCCCACTTAAGGACACCAACAATAGCTTTCCTATGATTAATGGATGCATGGCAAATGTACGTCCATCCTTTCATTTTAAACTTGTTTGTGTTTTCATATTTATAGTGTTTCTTACAAGTAGTATAGGGATAAATCTTTTTTCTTTATCCCATCTGACAATTTCTCCTTTTTAATTAGAGTATATAGCCTCTATACATGAAATGCAAATCATTGCTATATGTGCATTCAAATCTAATACATTGCTATTTCATTTTCACTTGTCTCATCCTTGTTTCTCTATCATCCTTTCCTTAAATTGTGGGTGAGTCAAATAATTTTTTTACAATTTTATTTTATCTTTTCTTGTTATTATTTCTCATGTGTACGTGTGTGCATTTGTGTTTGCATTTGCTTTAGAAAATGAAATATTGGTTTCTAACTTTGAACATTTTGTTTAAAATACTTTAATGTTTCATAAAAATTTAAGTACTCTACCATAATGTTTCCAAAAGATTACCTTCAAAACTGCTTTGTTTTTGTGTATTTACTTCTATACATTCTATATAAAACTTTGTGTTATACTTTGAATTGTGTCCTCCCAAAATTAATATGTTCAAGCCCTAACACCCAATGTGACTATATTTTAAGGCCAGGACTTCAAAGAGTTATCTCTTTGAAGGTTAAAGTCATAAGGGTGGGACCCTCATGCTAGATGACTGGTGTCCCTATAACAAGAGGAAGAGGCACCCGGGATGTGGTACCTGGGATGTGGAACAGAGGAAAGTTCATTTGAAAACACAGTGCCAAGATGGCCCTCCACAAGTCAAGGCCTCAGGAGAAACAATTAATTTACTTAATAAAGTTCATGCATCTATTAAATAACACAGTTAGGATTTGAACCCCAGCAGTCTAACTCAGGGGCCATATTCTTATCAAAACATCATACTATCTATTTACACACTAGCATTATAATTTCAGGTACACTTTTTATTACCCCTGCTCTGCATACTTGCATGTATTTGCCTAAATCCTTGAAAATCAATTCAAATGATGCTATTTTTATTTGACTTATGTAGCTATGAATATTTTCACTCTATCATTTTTTTCAATATTATTCTTGCCCCTTAATCTATTTGTGGATTTATATTTCCATTTCTTTTTTTTTTCTTCTTCTGTGATTGGTCTCCATATATATATATTTTTGCATTATATTCAATCTGAACTGGCAGTATTCAAACAAACTACTAACAAAAGGAATGCCAAAAGCTTTCATATTTTAAGATGTTAGAAAGTAGTAATTATTGAAAATGGAGTTTGTAAATATTAAGGCATTGATATTTATACATAATAAAGCAAGAAAGAAATGGAGAAAACTCTAAAATGAGAATGCAAATGGTGTATAAGATTTTACTTTGCAATTCTTTCAATATTTTAAAGTAACTTGTACATATGTATATTCGTTTATAGGACACAGGTTTATAGAACTAAAACTATTTAGCTTTGAAGATATTTTTATTATTTTTATTTTTTTAAAGATTTTATTTACTTATTTGAGAGAGAGAGAGACAGAGCATGAGCAATGGGGGAAGAGGCAGAAGGAGAGGGAGCAGAAGACTCTCTGCTGAGCAGGGAGCCTGATGCAGGGTTTGATCCCATGGCCCTGGGATCATGACCTGAGCCAAAGGCAAATGTTTAACTGGCTGAGCCACCCAGATGCCCCTCATTATTATTTTTTTTTAGATTTAAATTGCCCTCCAGAAGTTTTATATCAAGTTTTACTACCAAATACTATTTAAGAAACTGCCTCTGAGTTAAAAATTACCCTAGAGAGAACACATTAAGTCAATCAAAATTTAATTTCAGAAAACAAAGTTAGACAATAGGTATTAATATTAATTTATGTAATTAATGATTAGTATAATCATGCTAAACTGGTGTAGCCACTCTGGAAGACAGTATGGAGGTTCCTCAAAAAGTTAAAAATAGAACTACTCTAGACCCAACAGTTTCACTACTAAGTATTTACCCAAAGGATACAAAAACAGATTCAAAGGGGCACATGCACCCCAATGTTTATAACAGCATTATCAACAATAGCCAAAATATGTAAAGAGGCCAAATGTCCATCAACTGATGAATGGATAAAGAAGATGTGGTATATATGTATGTATGTACATTACTCAGCCATCAAAAAAAAATGAAACTTGCCATTTGCAATGACTTGGATAGAGCTAGAGTGTATTATGCTAAGTGAAATAAGTCAGTCAGAGAAAGACAAATACCATATGATTTCACTCATATGTGGTATTTAAGAAACAAAACAGATAAACATAGGGGAAGTGGGGTGAGAGAGAGAGAGAGAGAGAGAGAGAGAAAGAAACCATAAGAGACTCCTAATGATAGAGAACAAACTGCGGTTTGATGGAGGGATGGGGGTGGAGGATGGGCTAGATGGGTGATGGGTATTATGGAGGGCAATTGTTATTATGGGCCCTGGATATTGTATGTAATTGATGAATGAATCACTGAATTCTACTGCTGAAACCATAATGCACTTTTTCTTAACTAACTAGAATTTAAATAAAAAATAAAAAATTAACAAAAATATTAATCATGCTAAATGTATTGTGAGATATTGTATTTCTCTTCTTTGATATTATTTATTGTATAAAGCTATATTACAATTCAATCTCACCATGGATCATAATTTTTATCAATAGAAAGTAATGCTGGTCTTATAAGTGCTTTCATTTTTGAATTCCACATTTACAGTAACATTTCTCATGGTATCTTTGTTTGGGTGATTTGTTATATTTTTAAATTATTTCTCTTTGTTAAAACTTTCTTTCTTTTCCTTCCTTCCTTCCTTCCTTCCTTCCTTCCTTCCTTCCTTCCTTCCTTCCTTCCTTCCTTCCTTCCTTTCTTTCTTTCTTTCTTTCTTTCTTTCTTTCTTTCTTTCTTTCTTTCTTTCTTTTTCTTTCTTTCTTTCTTTCTTTTTCACTCACTTCACCCATTTCTCCCATTCTCTAACACCTGCCTTTGGCAACAACTAATCTGTTCTCTGTATCCATGAGTTTGTTTGTTTGTTTATTTTGCTTTAGATTCCACATATAGGAGAGTTCATATGATATTTGTCTTGCTCTGTCTGAGCTATTTTATATAGTATAATACCCTCAAGGTCCATCCACAATACCACAGATAGCACAATCTCTTTCTTTTTGTGGCTGCATTATATATATATATATATATATATATATATATATATATATATATATATATATATATATATATATATATATATATATATAATCTTCTTTATCTATTCATTAATTGATGGACACTCAGGTTGTTTCCATAGTGTGGCTATTGTGAATAATGTTTCAATGAACACAGGGGTGCATGTATCTTTTCAAGTCAGTGTTTTTGTTTTCTTCAGATAAATACCCAGAAGTGGAATTGCTGGATGATATAGTAGTTCCATTTTTAATGTTTTGAGGAAGCTCCATATTGGCTTTTATATTTCTTTGAGGAACCTTTCAGAGTGGCTGCACAAATTAATATTCCCGCCAACAGTGCACAAGGGTTTTCTTTTCTCCACATCCTCACCAATACTTGTTACTTTTTGTATGTTTGATAACAGCCATTCTAACAGGGGTAAGGTGATATCTCACTGTGGTTTTATGTATAGTTCCCTGATGATGAAAGATGCTGAGCATGTACTTACTGACCATCTTTATGGATTTTTTTGAAAAAATGTCTATTCAGATGTTCTGCCATTCTTTAATAAAATTGGTTATTTTTGCTATTGTTTGTATAGTTTTTACATAATTTAGATATTAACCCCTTATTAGATGTATAATATAAAAATATTGTCTGCCATTCCATAGGTCATCTTTTCATTTTGTCGATGGTTTCTTTTGCTGTGTAGAGGGTTTTTTTAGCATGATATAGTCCCACTTATTTATATTTGTTTTTGCTGTCAGACTAAAAAATTGTCATCAAGACCTATGTTAAGGAGTTTACTATCTATCTTTTCTTTTAGGAGTCTTATGGCTTCAGGATTTATGTTCAAGTCTTTAATCCATTTTGAGTTAAGTGTGTGTGTGTGCGTGTGTGTGTGTGTGTGTGTGCCCGATAGTAGTTGAATTTCATTTTTTTGCATATGGCTATCCAGTTTTCCTAGCACCATTTATTGAAGAGGCTGTCCTTTCCCCATTATATATTCTTGCTTCTTTGTCATTTACCTGTTCTTTTCTGTGGATGACAAGAAGTTAGTATCAATCTTCTGAGCTTCCTCTAAAGGCTGTTAACATAATATTCACCATTCATTTGTTGATTATCACTAAGGAATGGTTTTCAGAATCTGTTTCACAAATCTAGTCTTTTTTTCAAACTCAATAATTCTCAAAACTTCCAAGATATTTACTTCGTCGTCTTCTTTTTTTTTTTTTTTTTTGGCCATACTGTGGATGTCATGGTCTCACCCTCAAATCTTCAGGGGCTCTGAGGCCCTATCACAGCTTTAAATTGGCACAAACTCACTCAATAACCACTTTACTGGAGCTCTTACACTACTCCCCAAACTCTTGTTATTCATTTTTAATTTGGAAAATTGAATGATGTATTTGTATAAAAATAGGATTTTTTTGAGAAGTTCTTTGTATTTAGTAACCTATTTATTCTCTCTTATAGTATCTATGTCAAATTATAAAATTTTAAGCATTTTTTGGTACTGCATTTTTACAAGAAATAAATTATCTTTGAATTTCATTAATTTGATTATGATATATCTGGTGTGTTTTTATTTGTATTTATCACACTTCAGGTTGTCTGAACTTCTTGAATCTGTGGAGTTTTTGGTTTGTTTCCAAACATTTATAAAATTCTCAACTCTAATCTCTTAAAATATTTGTTGTGACCTTGTCTTTCTCTATCTCCACCTAGGTCTCTAATACCTGTGTATTTGAATTTTTTTGTATTATCCCGTAGGTTTTATGTGATCTATTTCATTTTTCTCACTCATTTTTGTGCTTCAGCTAGGATAATTTATATTGCGACACCTTCAAGTTCACTAATTCTTTCTTCAGTTGTGTCTATTCTGACTTTAAGCCAATCCTGGAGGGGTTGTACATATTAACTATATACAGAGATGAGGATATATTAATTTTTATGCTTTTTATTTGGATCTGCTCATAATTTTTACTTTCTAAAATCTCCAAACTTGATTAAAATCCCTACATAGTTCATTCATGTTTCTCAGTTTTCTAATATTACCTATATGCCATAGTTAATTTTAAGTCTCTATTATTTTTAGGTCTCTGAGAATTCTGAGTCTGATCTAGTTCTCTTGACTATTCTCAATTCATGGTGGCTTATATAGCCTTGCTTTTCGGTATGTCTCATACTATTTGATTGAATGTCAGACATTGTGTGAAAAAGAAGAAAGAAACTGAGGTAAATGATATTTACACCCTGAAGGGGCACAACATTTACCATGAGGGACTGTGTCAATCTAGGTTATAGTTGAGTGGGTTTGGTGGTTGGTTAGTTTAGCTATATTCAGTGTATCACAGATCTGAAAATCCTCTAGTGATGAATTGCTGCTCCGTTCTGCTTAGTGCGAGCCTGGACAGCCTGACGCTTTCTTTCTGTGTATTCCTGCTCCAGCATTAGCTTTTGGCAGGCCCGGGAACACTTTGGTAAAGATGGGTTTTTCCCTGTGCTTTTATACATCTCTCAGAAGAAGGTCACACTTACCACCCAATGTAAAAGTTACAGTGGGAGAACAAGTTTTCAGTTTCCCTGCTTCTAATTCAGCCTGAAGAGGGTCTTGTTTCCTTGAGCCTTGAGTCCAAGGCTTCCTCAGCATTCCTACCCCTCCATGGCAGTCACTTCTTCCTATTCAGTGCAAGGTCCTGAACCCAAAGAGCTTCGGGTTTTTTTGTTTTTTGTTTTTCCCCCTGGCACTCTCTCAGTTGTAGCAAGCCTTTGCCTCATACCAATGCATAGTCAGAGATTATTATGTATCCTGCTCAGCCTGAGGGGCAGACAGCTTAATGCCATAGAATTAAAGAGTCTTTGGTACGTAAATTTTCTGTACTTCCTGCAGCAGCACAGAGATTTTTCCTTGGGGCAATTCAGTCTTTCTACTCCCAAGGGTCAGGGCCCAGCGTGTGTGTGTGTGTGTGTGTGTGTGTGTGTGTGTGTGTGTGTGTGTGGTTTTCCTGAACACTGCTCAGGGCAAACAACTATTACCTTACAGTCCTGCAGAACTTGGCAAATAGGCAGGTTGCTTTAAGTTCTCCTTCACCATCAATCATTGTCAGGCCATGCATCCTGTGCAGCTCATATTTCTACCCTCACTTTCTCATTTCCTCTATGAGTACTTGAGTTGTGAAAAGGGTTGACAAATGGATGGAAATCTCCTCTTATGTCTGGGGTTTTCAGAGATTCTAAATTATCATGCTAGCCATTTTGGCATTTAATAATTCATTAAAATTTGTTGTTTTCATCCAAATTAATTTTATAGTAGCTAAGTCTGTTTTCCATTGTTATATCTTAGATGAAAATATGCCCTTTACGTGTATCATCTTTTCTCAGAAAGGTATGTCATCCATTGGAATTTTTTTCACCAGCTATCCCTGTGGTCTTGATGATAAGACTTGTTCTCATTTTTAACATAAAGTGTTCCTCCCCGCTGCTTTTTCTGTTTTATGCAAAAAAAAAGAAAAAAAGAAGAAGAAAGAAATTTTACTCTTTGATTTTAAAACATAATTTTAGAAAGATGTAAGGTGTTAAATACAAAATTTGCTTGGTTTGCACCCTTACTAATGGGCAATGTAGCCACATTTTTCTTCTTATTCTATTTCTCATAGTCATATAAAAATATGGATATTTGACTCAGTTTCATGCTAAAAAATCAGAAGTCCACTGACAAATTAGAAGTCCATTTTGTTTAGTATGTGACCATTCTTGATTAAGTCAGTCAGGTTATAATTATTTCACTTCCAAAGAGCTACAATATAGAGAAAAAGAACAGACTCTGAATTGTTCATTGTCAGTAAAGCTTTCCTTATAGGTATGTACACACGAGTACACAGATATACAAACGGATCCATCTAGAAATCTTCATTTTTCTACCTCTACTTTCATCTCCCATTCACAGAGAGACACTTTTGTGACTTCACATATTTTTTCCCCAGAAATTTCCAGTTAATCTAAGACATTGCATGGGGTCAGAGGCAATGTGTTGGTATATTGATATTTGTCCTATGACAAAATGGTGTTATTCCAAGTCTTTATAAGAGTTTAGCCACATTTCTTTTAAATCCTACAAAAATTGTTTAAAATTAAATTAGATGGTTACAGCACGTGGATCATTAAACTTTGCATTGAAAGTGAATAACAGAAATAACAGGTTTTAAGGAAGAGAGAGTACTAGGGCACTAAAGAAGAGAGCGTCCTTTTTGACTTTGCAGAGGCAAAATGCTTGACTAAATAGATGATAAGCAGACTTTGAATATTTATAATGGTTTTGCAAAGAAACCCAGGGTAGTCATGCTACCTGTAATAATGAAAATGACAATCTTTTCACCTACAGACTTATTTTAAATAATAGTAATTTGTAAGTGTTCTTTCAAGGAGAACTAATAATTACATTTTTATTTCTTACTTACACAGAGGTAATAGCAAGTTATTCATGAATTTTAATGAAACATGCATATTTTCAATTCCTGCTTAGCAGTTCTAGACTTACCACTATATGCTTTACAGTTCCTCAGTGTATTTATCAGGTAACCTTTTTATAATAAAGTTTTTATTAAATTTATAACTTAAATCCAGAGCAGTTCACAATCATAATTGCAGTGGTGATGAATTTATATGAAGTAAACACACCTATGTGACCAACATCCACAGGAAGAAACAGGATATTATCAGATACCTCATAGCTTTCTTCATATCTTTTTTAGTGACTACAACTACCCCTCCCCCAAAATGAATAACAATCCCAGCATCTAAAATAATGTAATGGTTTTGCCTAGTTTTGCACTTAAAATCAAAGGAATCATCCAATATGTACTATTTCTTTCTAGTTTATTTTTCTTAATATTTTGCATATGATATTCACCTATACTACTACATTTGATTATAGTTTGTTCATTCTCATTACTGAATAGGATTCCCTTGCATGTATGTATCACAATTCATTAATCATTTCTACTGCAGATGGACCTTTGGCTACTTTCCAAATGTTAATTGTTACAAATATTATGTACTATGAATGGACTTGTTAGTGTGCTTGGCTGGACATATATGGTGGGGATACACACAGAAGTGAAGCTAAATGGTCAAAATAATGAGCAGGTTAGCTATAATAAATACTACCAATCACCTTTGTAAAGTTTTATCAATTTATATATCTAACAACAGTATGTTGCTCCCTGTCCTTCTAATACATGGCATTTTCTATTATTTTCACTTACCCTTCTAGTGAGATCACATAACTGTTTTAATTTTCATTCATTACCTTATGACTAATGAAATAAAGTACTTTTTCATTATGTTTTATGTCCATTTGAATATTATCTTTTACGAAGAGATCATTTGAATCTTTTGCTAATTGTTTTAGAGTACCTTACATTTTGTTGCTTTATGGATGCTGTTTATATATTCTGGAAACCTCCATCATTATATACATACATATATCAATATGCATATATTTTATATCTACTTTATTAAGTAGCCTAGAACATACTTCTCTAATATTTATGCATTTATGTCAATCTACAGAAATACTAAGAGTTGAGAAAGATGAAAACACAGAAGACTATTGAAAACTGAAAGTTCATCTTGATGGTATTTCCTTGAAATATCTCTTATATCATGACAATACATTAATGTTTGTGGGGCAAAATCCCATTTTAAGAAATATTTTCCCACAAAAGAAATCTCCATTCTCATTTTGGCCATAAATTCTTACTTCATGTTTCCAATTTGGTCTTCAAAGGACACTACGCTCAATCTTTCATATACTCCTTTTCATCAAAATCTGTAAGTCAATTTCTAGAATTGATGTTTCCTCTTTTTTCTGTTTTACCTACCCAATGTTTTGTCTCCAAGACTTCCGTGGTCTGCCTTATGATTGATTATCTTTTTTTTTTTTTGCATTATATAATTCAACTTTAATATAGTTAGAGCATTTCAATGTTTAAAAATGTGTTTTCATATATCTGATCTCTTATTTCTCATAAGAACCTCATGACATTTGTCTTTTCATTATTCTCAGACTAACGCTCATGAAGGTGAAAAGGTTAGTAAGGGGTGAATCTGAGACTCAAAACTAACGCTTTTTGGTTTTAGTTTTTTATGCTTTTTTTTTTTTATTCTGGATCACTTTTTTTATTATCTTAATAGAAATTCCATGTACTATTTATTTTTTCTTTGACTAGTATGATTTTAAAAAATAACATTCAATTGTACCTCTGATATAGCTCAGTTATTCATTTCTCCTTTTACCTTTCTTTCTTCCTTTGTCACCTCACATCTCCATAATTTCATCTCCATGCTAACTGCTCCATGTGGCTTTCATCTATCTTCCTTCCCAACTATCCTATACAAGGCTAGCAGACATGACTTTTACAAAGATAAATCTATTTACCTTTAAATATCTTCATGAGAATAACCCACTTAAAATCCTTCAATAGTAATTGAATGTCTGGCATTTGACAGAGCCTTCCAAGATTTGATCGAGCCTTATCTTATTAACTTACGCCTTAATAGAGTGGTATAGTTAGACCATGACATTGAATTATATAATATACCTATCGCAATAAGGAACAATTCTTCTTAAATCATTGTCCCATACTTATATTCTCCTACATAAGTAAACATTTTCATTTTTATAACTACTTACCACATAAATTATTTTTTCTCTAAAATGCAACTTGTAATTGTTTTTATTCTTAGTCTTAAGTCTTCTGAAAATGTGTATAGAAACTGATTAAGATATGATAAAATGTAATCTTAAAATATTGCATTCTTTATCCAACCATTGTCTGTTCTCTAATACATGTCTTGTTCTTTCAGAAATAATTTTTAAAAATCACATTTTTCAAAAATCATTTGAGATTACTTTCAAGTAGACTTAGAATGACAACAAGGATTTTATTTCAATATTGATACTCAGCAAAATTCCTGCTCAATTTCCCTTGTGATCATACCACATTGTTTGTGTCAGAGCCTAGAGAGTTAGTATTAAATATCAGTCTTGATAAGACCCTAGGGGATTTAAGTAAATCTTAGAGTCTTTTGTCTCTGATTTTTCAGGTTATCTACATGAAAAAGGTTTTGCTCCATTTAAAAAGTTCACATCTAAATAAAAGATAGTTATTTTATTTCCAAGGAAAATAGTTTTATCTGAACTTCCAGCTAAGGATTTTTCACAGTACTTTTGTCTTCATAATAAAATATTTATGTGAGTCACAGTGTACTTTAAGTCATTTCTTATAATTTAGAGAATAATATACATACCATATTTGTTTTCATATCTCATTTTTGTTACTGTTATTTACTCTTTTGTTTCTTAAAGATTACCTGGCATAGAACAGGTCTTAACAAACACTGTTTTAATGAAATTAGCAGGTCCATTTACATTTGACCACATTATCTAACTTCTCAATTTCTTGTAAATCTTTTGTAAAGTAGCAATAATAAAGTGTATAAAGCACAGAGTTGTTATTAACTGAGATATTGAACATAAAGCAATTCAGAATGCACAATGCATTGCAAACTCACATAAGCATGAGCATTCTTTATTATCTTTTAAAAATATTTTCAGAACTTTCTTAAAGAATCTTAAGCAGTGTAGGTTACTATACTCAGTTTTGATTATTTAGTTCATCAATTCCATCCTGAAAACACAAAGGCTTTCCTAGCATAGAGAACATTACTGAGAATAAAATGCTGCCTGAGGCAATTTTTATGGGAGATCTCAAAATTATTTTTGGACAATAATAACAGTGTTATAATAAGTGCATGTAATAGTTTTCTAGAGCTTCCATAAAAAAATAGCCACAAACATAATGACTTAAAATAACATAAATTTATTCTGTCACAGTTCAAGAAACTAGAGTATGAAATAGAGGTATCAGTAGGATTGTTTCCTTCAGGAGACTCTAAAGGAGAATTTGTTCCATGTGTCTCTCCTAGTGTTTGCAGATAGTCATTGGCATTCCATGTCTTGTAGCTACTCCAATCTCTATCCCATCATCACTATGTTCTGCTTATGTGCCTCTCTCTCTGTATTCTTAAAGACTTTAGTCATTGGATACGATCCACATTAATCCAGGATGACATCATTTTTTATGTGATTACATCTTCAAATATCCTATTTCCAAATAAAATCATATTCATAGGTCCCTAGGAAAAGACTTGAATTTATCTTTTTAGGAAAATACAATTCAAGTCACCATGGTGTATCTAATATTTCTTTGTAGGTACAGAACTCAGTTAACATCTCAAAGCTATCTTAGAAGATGTCTTAAAATAATTAAATAATAGTAATTAAAATAATTTTATATCATTGTTTGCAATTAATCAATTTTACAGTCTGTGCATTAATAATTTGCCATAATGTTAGACATAAATTTTAGTGCATGTGCAAGACACATAGCTGCACACACAGTTGAAGCACACACAATTCAGTGTGTTAAAAATATTCTTAATGCCCTTAGATGTGTATATATATTCTTTCATAAGGACTGCTCTAATTTTCACTGATTATGTAGTTTTAGGGACCAATAATTAAATATTATATAATTTTATATTCTTTTTTTGTTCTTTTTTTTTTTCAAGCTTTTATTTAAAGTCCAGGTAGTTAACCTGTAGTGTAATATTAGTAGTTTTGGGTTTTATAATATAGTGATTCAACACTTTCACACAACACCTGGTGCTCATGATGATAACTGCACTCCTTAACCCTATCACCTATTTAACCCATTCCCCCATGCACCTTCTCCCTGGTAACTGCCAGTTTGTTCTCTATACTTGGGTCTTGGTTTGCCTCTCTCTCTCTCTCTCTTTTATTCCCCCCCTTTTCTCATTTTGTTTCTTAAATTCCACATATGAGCAGAATCATATCGTATTTGTCTTTCTCTGTCTGGCTTATTTCACTCAGTACTATACTTTCTAGTTCCATCCATGTCATTGCAAATGGAAAGATTTCATTCTTTTTTTGTGGCTGAGTAATATTCCATTATATATACTACACCTTCTTTATACATTCATCAGTTAATGGTCACTTGGGCTGTTTCCATAATTTAGCTTTCTAGATAATGTAGATAATGCTACTATAAACATTGAGTTGTATGTATCCTTTTGAATTAGTATTTGTTTATTCTTTGAGATACCTAGTAGTTCAATTGCTGAATTGTAGGGTAGTTCTACTTTTAACTTTTTGAGGGAACGCTATACTGTTTTTCAGAGTGGCTGCACCATTTGCATTCCCACCAAGAGTGTAAGCGTGGTCCCCTTTTTGTGCATCCTCACCAACACCGGTTGTTTCCAAAGAGGTGAAAGACCTATACTCTGAAAACTATAAAATACTGATGAAAGAAATTGAAGATAACACAAAGACATGTAAAGACATTCCATGCTCATGGACTGGAAGAACAAATATTGTTAAAATATCTATACTACCCAAAGCAATCTACACATTTAGTGTAAGCCCTGTCAAAATATCAACAGCATTTTTCACAGACCTAGAACAAACAAGTCTAAAATATGTATAGAATCACAAAAGACCCTAAAAAGCAAAAGCAAAATTTAAAAAAAAAAAAAAGCAAAGCTGGAGGCATCACAATTCCAGACTTCAAGTAATATTATTAAAGCAGTAGTGATCAAAATAGTGTGATACCTGTATAAAATAGACACCTACATCAATAGAACAGAATAGAAAACCCAGAAATGAACCCAGAACTATTTGGTCAATTAGTCTTTGACAAAGCAGGAAAGAATATCCAATGGGAAAAAAACAGTCTCTTCAACACATGGTGTTGGGAAAACTGGACAGTATCATGCAAAAGAAAGAAACTGGACCACTTTCTTACACCAAATACAAAAATAAATTCAGAATGGATTAAAGACCTTAATGTGAGACCTGAAACCATAAAAATCCTAGAGGACAACATAGGCAGTAACCTCTTTCACACTGGCATAGCAATTTCTTTCTAGATATATCTCCTGAGGCAAGAAAACAAAAGCAAAAATAAACTATTCGGACCTCATCAAGTTAAGAAAATTCTGCACAGTGAAGGAAACAATAAAACTAAAAGGAAATTTATGGAATAGGAGAAGATATTTGTAAATGATCTCTCTGATAAAGGGTTACTATCCAAAATATATGAAGAACTTATAAAACTCAACACCCAAAAAACAAAAAATCCAATCTAAAAATGGGCAGATGACATGAATAGACATTTTTCCAAAGAAGACATGGTCAACATACACATGAAAAGATGTTCAGCAATGAAATACAAATCAAAACAATGAGATATCACCTCACACCTTCCAGAACGGCTAAAATCAACAACACAATTAATTATTTAAATTTTGGACTTGAACTTGGTATTACTTGTGAATCTCATGGTAGAGGAATTATTTTGTTCCCCACAAAGACAGTTGTGGTTTTTCCGTAACTTTATTAATCCATCTTCTATTAACAAAACTATTGTGATTTTTTAACAAATATTTTTGTCAATAGCTAATGATATTCTTACTCTGTGAACACTTAAAATATTTTTATTCTTACAATAGCCAAGACGTGGAAGCCACTTAAGTGTTCATCAATAGATGAACGGATAAGGAAGATTTTTATATATATAATGGAATATTGCGCAATCATAAAAATCATGAGATCATGGCATTTGAGACATTAATGGACCTTCAGGGTATAACGCTAGGTGAGATAAGTCAGACTGAGAAAAACATATATCATATGATTCCACTCATTAGTGGAATCTAAGAAAAGAAAAAAAAAGGTAAACAAAAAGCATAATCAGAACTATAAATACTAAGAACAAACTGATGGTTGCCAGATGGTAGAGGTGTGGGGATTGGGTAAAATGAGTGAACTGAAGGAGATACAGGCTTCCAGTTATGGCATGAGTAAAACATGGGAATAAAAAGCAGAGCATGAGGAATACAAACAAAAAATAGAATTGCAAATACTTTTGAGGGGGGCATGTATTTAATTTACTTAGAATCAGTTTGGTCCTTTTGAGATTTACTTTTAACCCTTCTTATAATGAGTCCAGAGCAACCCTTACCAAAGGCTAATTTAATAAGGTGATACCCTACTGAGAATTCTCTCAGGGCACATGTATTATTAGTTGTTCCCCCCCCCCCCCAAGTCTGGCTGATGAAAACTTATGCTATTTTCATTTCTATGTGAGAACCAGAAACTTCTTAGCTGCTTTCCACTGCCTCTTAGAATTTCTTTCTATGAATGCACAGATCAGCATTCTTCCAACTATTTGAGGAGACTCTTTTGAAGATCTCCAAAGGTTTCTCTATGTAGCTCCGTTTTTATCTGATGTTATGCGCTGCCAATTCTAACTAACTCAACATTTTCAAAATCTGATCTTTGTCTCTTCAACTCAGCAAGAATTCCAGGCTTTCTTTGAATGCCTCTCCCTCTCTTGAGTCCTGAAAAGTTTATCCACAGAGTAAGCAAGGAAAATCATAGGTTTCTTCTGGATTTACTTGCCTCAGGTATCACAATCCTGTGCTGTTGTTTCCCCATGTCTGATAACATCTCATATCGGTATTTGGATTTCCTGGTATATGTGGTGATGGTGGAAGGGGATGTAATTACTGTAGTAGTTAATTTTCCATAGACAGAAGGGGGAGTTTGTACAACGCCTTTACATGTATTAATTTACGTAATCCTCACAGGTCCAAGAAGTAAATTGTATAAAATTATTCTATTGTCAACTTGATTAAACTGGGAACAACGTTTTCCAAAATCCAATTTCCTGTCTATTCCTAACCAACTCAGGAACTTTCACAAGGTATGTGATGAAGAAGCTTGGAATCAGCTATCCCTCCCTGAATGTAGCTGTGGTTAGATCTGAGGACAGATGTGAGGCACCAAGAGCTTTCAGAGTGTCCCACTGACTCAACTCATTGTCCAGCTCTTTTTGAGTGCCGGTTCTGCTGTCTAACAATAAATCCTGGTCCACCACTAGGCTTTGGATATAGACTCCCAGAGGCCATGGGTTCCCATCATTCTTCTCATAGCTCCCTCTTTGTCCTTCCCTTTCTGTAGCTGAATATGTGCTTCTCAGACAGATAACACGTGACTCAGCTGAGTCCCTCTCACCTGTGTTCTGAAATTCATTTTCCTGTCTTTTTGCACAATTGCACAAGATTTAATTCCTATAATAAATCACTTCTTGCACAATGCATCACAGTTCCATTTCTATTAGCTAACATTTGCTGATACAGAAGGAATTATGATGATCTCTAGTATTTAAATAAGTAAAAGAAATGGAAGTAATTTGTAAATTTTTTTTTAATATTAAAAAGCTAACGAGTGGTAGAGTTAGAATTTAAATCCAGGAAGTCTATTTCCAGAATCCATTATTTTATTCACCATGCCATATTGACTCTTTAAAACTCTGTACTTATCAGTAGTAATGAAATATCTGTCATTTTTTAACACAACATTTTTATGACTATATATGTTGAAATATTCAGGGAGTTTTATTTATTTGCTAGAACTGCTTGCCAACTCTCATATGCATATCATGACTACAGAATATTAAAATTAAATTCAGGAACATATTTTGTTTTTGTTTTATGTCAGGGATGATATATACAAAAATAAGAATTTTTTTGAATAAAAATATCAAGGAATGGACTATTTGAAAAAGATATCTGAATAAGAAATAATTATTGATACAAGTTTTTATAAATTCAAATATAAACTTATATTACCTTATATTACCTGACATTTTTCTCTGTCATGATTATGCCATGAGTTCCTAAGTAAATTCTTGAGAATTTACTTTTAGGGATGCCTGGGTGCCTCAGATGTTTAGGCATCTGCCTTCAGCTTAGGTCATGATCTCCAGGTCCTGGGATCGAGCCCCATATCGGGCTTCCAACTCAGAAGGGAGTCTGCTTCTCCCTCTCCCTCTGCCTCTCCCCCAGCTTATGCTCTTTCTGTCTATCTTTAATAAATAAATAAAATCTTTAAAAGAAAAATAGCCACACTCGTTATGTATTTTGAATGGAAGAGTAGACTCCAGTTATTAAATAATGATCTCAAATTTCTGAAAATACGTAATATTTCAGTGAACATTTACATTCATAATAAAACAAATTAAAATGAATAATGTATGCTTACATTTGTGTATTTACTAAAATATGTAGATAAAATATGTTTTATTAACTCATATTTTTGTTCTTAAACACAAAATAATTTTTAGAAAGTAGAATATGTTTTATTTATTTCTTTACTTACTTATTCAAGATATATGTAATGTCTTCTATGTTTCAGGCACCTAAATTTTATGAGCAATGCTTTTCATTAGTGTTGATTGTCTTATTAAATGCCAGGTTGTATATTATATATAATTCAAATCACTAGGTAGTTAATTGTGTGGATAATGTTTACACAGTGTCAACTGAATTTGCAAATTATTATAATAGTTTAAAATATGCTGGCATTTGTTAGACAATCAGCAGAGTACCTAGTTCAAATTATAGAATACTGATAAAATTAGATTAATACTTTAGTTTGTTTGCAAAAAAAAGTCCACACTTTAATGTTCAAATGAACAGTCTTAATTTTTGTTTTCATTTGAAAAGACTACATAGATTTTCATATACACATCTGATTTTAAATTGCCAATGACTTAGAAATTTAAAAAATATATAAAATAATATATACATAGAACAAATAGTACAAAGACATTTCGTGGGATGTTAGGACACAGAGTTACCTCTCCTGGACCTACAAATTAATTTATAAATGATTTTGAACCACTGCTTTCTCATCTGTAATATATAAAGGAAGACCATGAAGTAATCTCTTCCAGCTATATAAATATATGTGCTTCGATCTAAGTAGTTAACATTTTGAAATATTCCCAATGTATTTTCACTGCCTCGTTGGTCACTTTTACTCTGAAAAATTCTACCAGTGGAGTAGGGCATAAGGATGAATCTCACCGATCCAAAGAAATATCAATATTGCCGTAAGTAAAATAACATCACATAAATTTCACTTTTGGAACACACCTTTAAGAGAAACTCACAACCAAATAATGGCCTGAGAATATCCAATTACTGAGGCTACAGAAAATTGGCTTTGATTTGAATTTAAAAGTCCTTTCTCAGAGATCATTGGTTATAATTTATATAATTTATAATTACATAATTTATACAATTTAAATTATTTATCCCTGGGTAAGCATCCCATAATGACAAATTACAGCAGTACCCAGGTTCTAAACCTGCCTTGGTGACATAAAAATGTCTGATTTATGTATATGGCCTTTGGTAGTTAATATTAGTCATTTCAGGCTGCCATAACAAAATAATATAGACTAGGTGGCTTAAAGGACAGAAATGTATTTTCTCACAGTTCTGGAGTCCAGAAGTCCAAGATCAAGTTGCCAGCATGGTCAGTTTCTGGTTAGACCTCTGTTCCTGGCTTGCAGATAGCAGCCTTCTTGCTGTGTCTTCCTATGGTGGGGAGAAAGTGAGGGATCAAGTTTTCTGGTATCTCTTCTTGTTAGGGCTCTGATCCCATCATGAAGGTCTCACCTCCATGACCTCATCTAAACCCAATTATCTCTCAAAGGTCATACTTCTAATTATCATCCCATCTGGGATTAAATGGCTTTAGCATATGAAATTGAGGAGCACATAATTCAGTACATAGTCATGGTGTTCCTATCATGTTCACATTTCATATTCTTTTGATTTTACTTTAGCCTCAGAGAATCTTTTCTTACTTTCTGGGAAATATATCTGTATGTATAAATGGGGTGTCTCCCTATCTACTGGGGAGCTGAGTGTCACAGGAACCCATCTTCCAAAATTATATGTTCTCATCTTGTAGCTTCCTCCCTAACCTTTCAATCTGCTAATGATATTTGCCTTATGTATGTGAGCTACTATACATTTGATTTTTATTTTTTTCTGTTTGAATCAACTTTACCCACTCCAAGATGTTTCTTTAACAATAAAAATTTAATGACTCAAAAAAAGAGTTTTAAAGTAAAAAAATAATAATAACCAGTTTATATTTATTTCAGCAAATTACATGTATATTTTCCAAGCTATCTTACTCAAAGACAGGATTTTTTTAAAGTGTATGTTCAGTTGAAAGAAGAAATTGCTTTTTCAGTTAAAAATATCATGAAAATTACATAATTTATAAGTAGATATTGACTTTCTAAAATGAACATGGAAGTTTATTGACCACAGTGTATATCTTTATCCAGGCAACATGAGAAATAATTAATCTTGATATTCATAGAAGATTTAAATCAATAAATGTATTATTACTTATGGCTAAAAACTATAAGCAAACTGTGAGAAGCATTAATATTACCATTTTGTGAACTGCTTTGACATTTTAAGAATGTATTTTAAGACTTCAGTTCTAAAGAGTAGCATTACTTAAAATTATTTAGCGAACTGAAGTATGTGTTATGAAATGTCCCAAGATCACAATGATATGGAGAAGCGTTAGGTAACTGGCCAAATCAAAGCCTAATAGATGATACTGTATTTAGGCTTTTATTCATTTAACTGAAAAATAAATTTTAATAATCAACAAATTATAATCATAATGCCCCTTTTATTTTCATATCCACTCGAAGTTTGCTTTTTGTTTTTTTGGTTTTTTTTTATAATTTTTTATTATGTTACGTTAATCACCATACAGTACATCCTTAGTTTTTGATGTAGTGTTCCATGATTCATTATTTGCATGTAATACCCAGTGCTCTATGCAATACTGCATATTGCTTGAAGTTTGGTTTTAAATAATAGCGTCTGTTCCTTATATCACCAACAAATTTTCATGCAAGATTTAACTGCTTCATATACTGATGTGAGGTGACACGGATTCTGATACTTGTCTTTCCTTTGTGACTTTGAGCATTTCAACCTAATTAAAAAAATCAATTTTAACCATCAAAGCATTGTGTCAGATGTTGCAGGGATAGAAGGCCAAAGGAAACACTGTCCTTGCACTTAAGGAGCTTAGAACTCCTTTGGGGTATAGATGAAAGTAAGAAACTATGGAAGTTATCATAATACAACATAGGCTGTAAAGGCCTTTGAAGAGATTGTTTAAAATTAGAAAACTAAAAAGGAAGTAAATTTAATAGTGATGAGATAGCGTTCAAGGTTGACTTTCAAATTCCTGTAGAATCAAAAGACAGAAATGAAGAGTGGGTCAAAGGGCACTGCAGTCAGAGAAACAGCAGGCAAGTTAGGGGGAAATGGCAAAAGTAAGAAACATGCCCAGACAGAGCAAGTCAGAAAGTAGTATTCTAGAGTGAACCCATGTACAGGAATAATAGTGTATAAAAATGGAAAAATAGAATCATGTTGTAGACTAATTTAATCACCAGAAACTTATTGATTAACTAAATAAATAATTTATTTTGGACTGCAATTTCAGAGACTGTATCACATTAGGAACACATACTTCACATTACAAGAAACACCAGGCCTCAGGAATATGCTGTCTTGGAGGAAAACAGAAACAGATGTCATAATTACAAGAATATACCGAAACTACAATTATGTGATTCCCAGAATGCTACGGCAGAGAGGTGCCCAGTATTTGAGGATATATGGTGTATCTGACCTCTTCAGATGGACCAAAGAAGAATTACCCAAAGAAAAAGATTTGAGTTCAGAAGGACAGAGGTAGGAGGAGGACAATAGAGTATTACATGCATGTGAGGATATATGTGTACAATAAAACACAAGTGCAGCTGGATCACGGATAGGTAAGTGTTGTCCTGTTATATGGGAGGTGGGAAAGATAAGCTATTCCCAGACGCTGTAGGATCTTTTATTTGTTCTTTATTCTAAAAGTAATAAGGAATTATTTAAATGAATAATAAGAGGAAGATTTGTATTATCAAAACTTCATTTTAAAAACATAACACTCACTATTGAGTGAAGAAGAGTTGGAAGAGACAAGGGGTTTGGAGGAAGGGAAATGAAAATGTCATCACAGTGACCACTTGAGACATAATGATTGCATCATATAAGTGGTTTGGAGATAGATACATGTATACTATTTAAGAAACATTTAGATTGAAAATGGAAAGTATGTGGAAAATTAGAAATTAGAGAAACATGGTTATCTAAAGTTATTCTTTGCACTGGACTGTAATATTTTTGGTTGAATGATGGTTATATTCATTGTGATAGAGAATCCTGATGAAACTGAAAAATAAAATCCTTTAAAGGAGGAAGTCCATAAACTCAACTTCAAGTAGCTATGAAGTTCCTTTGAAATAGGCACCTAAGCAAAGATGAAGATTTGCAATTTCAAAGAGTGAGTCTAGATTGGATATAGAAGTCAGTGCATGATCTTTACCCAGGTAATTATTGGTGTTGAAGAAGTAAATGAACACTGCTAGGGAGCAATCAAAATGTAAAAATGTACCCCAAAATGCTGACCAAGTAGAATGGGAAAAAGCTGAAAGGAGATCAGAAAAGGATAAATGAGTGATAAGAGAAAGCCAAGAGTGTGATGTCACAGTACTGTTTCAAGACACAACAAGAGCAGTAAATGCTGAGACAGCAAGTAAAAGAATATTGACCACTAGCTTTCCAGGTTGAGAAATCAATGAAGATGTTAGAAATGCCACTTCAGGGATATTACAGTACAGAAGAGAGATTTTTGTAGGTTAAGGAGAAAGAGGCAGACAAGGAAATGGAGCCAGTGTTTATAGGTACCTAATTCAAGGATTGGTCTACATAGGGGGTGACAAGTCCATAATTGGAGAAGCATATAATTAAATCGGAGGATTTTTAAAAATTGGACTATTGAGTATATGCAATGGGAAAATGGAGTTGAAGCGAAATAGGATCATTCCATTTGGGGCATGGTATAAACCATTAATTCTTCCTAACAAAAATGACAAAGTCTCCTTTGAAAATTAATATACCCAAAGTAAAATGATGACCTGAAGCTAAGCCCCTCTTGAAAGAGGCAAAAGAAAAAAGGGCTGATGCACTCGTGTGCACTTGTGGACTTTCAGAGTTGATGTGTATTGATGGCAAAGAGACAATAGAAAAATAAGGGAACTGATGAAAAGATAGCATCGATTGCCACTGGTAGATGTTTTTACCCAGAAATTGGAGAGACTTGTGGCAATTAAAGGGAAATGTCAAGAATACAATCCTTGGTGTCCGAGAGTAGATGATGAAATGATTCATAGGGATGATGGGTATTACCTCACAGATATGTTGAGTAACTGCAATTAGAATTTTATCATCACCTTCACTTCAGCAAATTTGTTCTTATAAAGTTCACCAATGACTTCCACATTGCTAAGTCCAATGACCAGTTTTCTAACTTCACTTTGCTTGGAACTGTTAGCAGCATTTAGTATGAGTTTTCAGTTCTTAAAATCCTTACTCCATCTGGCTTTAGGAAACACTCTCCTGAATTTGTCCAAAGGGATGCTAGACCTTTTCTGATTTCTTGGCAAAATTTTGCAGAAATCCAGGGCTCAGTTCTTGAATTTCTCCATTTTACTAAATTCCTGGGTGCTATTTTCTATTAAATAGCTTGATGCAATACCTGTAGGCTAGCAAGTCCTACATTAGTATCTCAATCCTGAACTCTAACAAAATATGTGTTTAAAACCATTTGACTTCTTTGATTGAAAATCAAATAGATTTCTCAAAATTAACATGACTCCAGCTCCTACATGGAGTCTCCCAATAAGAACCTGCTAATCTTGCAGTCTTTCAGTCTTAAACTCATGAGAACCTCCCCCCTTCTTGTTCTTCAGGCCATGATCTTGAAGTTGTGAGTTGCACCTAACATCCATTTCATCATCTGACCATTTCTCTTTGTTGCTCCTGCTACAAAACCTTTTCCGTATTTCTCCTATTATTGCTCTTCTTCAGACATGCAGTCTACCATGTGTTTTTTTGGTATAAACTAAGCATGCTCATACTTAGAACCTTTACATTTGCTTCTCTCTCCTCTTGGAATACCCTTACCCATCATCTCCACAAAGCTTGCTTTCTCTTCTTTAAGTCTCTGCACAGATATATTTTTAACAAAATCCTCCCTGAACACTGTTATAAAAAACATTATGCCTCACTTCCATACTTTCTATAAATTTGGAATGATTATTTCTCCCCATGGTAGTATACCATGCAACGTACAGTTTATTTTTTACTACTTTATTTACTTATCCATCCCCTCTGGCTAGAGCAGTACTATCCAATGGAACTTTCTGCATGTAGAAACACTCTATATCCAGCCTTTCCAATCTGGCAGCTGCTACCGTGTATGGATTTTGATAACATGAAATATAGATAGAGTGACTGAGAAAATAGGCTTTAATTTTATTTAACTTGCTTACTTTAAATTGCAATTTAAATAACCATGTATGGCATATGGCCAGTGTCTATTATCTTGGACAGTGCAGAACAAAATGTAAACTGCTATGGCAAGGATTGTTTTTGTTTTGTTTATTTCTTTAATTATTTTGCATAGGCCAATGTCTAAAGCATAGTATGTGCCCAATAAATACATTAATGAATAAAAGTAGGAGTCCAGTAAATAGTTAACCACATTAAACCTAAATTATGAAAGATGATTAATACAGATAAAAGCAGAAGTGTAGCAGATATCTTTTTTAAAATCTGAGTTTAGAAAGACAGTGAAGAATAAACAAATAGTGATATTTTGAAAAGATATTTCAAGAAGGAGATACTTGAAATTAAATATTTGGAAGAGTTTGAGAAGAATGAAAAGTGACAAAATAGGCCCTTGAATTTGAAAAAAGAAAATGATAGTCATAAGTAATTATAGGTAGAGAAGAATCAGTGTCTTGGTGAAGGAGTGTCAAGAAACTAACCTAAGGTCCAGAAAAAGTTTAGATGGGACTGGATTAAAGAACGTTAGGTATTTTAGGCAAATTAGCCCTTTAGCTATTTATTAAAAACTGAAATAAGTCAAGCAGAGAAAGACAATTATCATATGATTTCTCTCATCTATGGAACATAAGAACTAGGAAGATCGGTAGGGGAAGAAAGGGATAAAGAAAGGGGGAGTAACCAGAAGGGGGAATGAAGCATAAGAGACTATGGACTCTGAGAAACAAACTGAGGGCTTCAGAGGGGAGGCGGGTGGGGGAATAGGATAGACTGGTGATGGGTAGTAAGGAGGGCACGTATTGCATGGTGCACTGGGTGTTTTACGCAACTAACGAATCATTTAACTTTACATCAGAAACCAGGGATGTACTGTATGGTGACTAATATAATAAAAAAACATGAAAAAAATTGATGGAAAATATAGAATCGCATCCCCATAACTACTTTTAAAAAATGTATTTGGAAGCCTTGAAAATACTGAATTATAAAAGAAATTGAACTTCGAAAAAAAAATCAGAAGGGGGAATGAAGCATGAGAGACTATGGACTCTGAGAAACAAACTGAGGGCTTCAGAGGGGAGGGGGTGGGGGAATGGGATAGGCTGGTGATGGGTAGTAAGGAGGGCACATATTGCATGGTGCACTGGGTGTTATACGCAACTAATGAATCATCAAACTTTACATCAGAAACCAGGGATGTACTGTATGGTGACTAACATATTATAATAAAAAAAAATTTAAAAAACTGGAAGGAAAAACAGATGTTACAATGGAGAAATATTATAGTCTCTATTTTTTTTATTTAATAGCAATTGAGTACACCTGTGACCCTTGTTGCAAAAATAATGAGAGGCTTTATAAGAAGAAGAAAATAATTGATAGACTAGGCTATCAGAGCAGATAGTTTTGGATTGGCTCAGATTATACGGATTTAAAACTGGAAAAGAAGATTTTCTCTCTTTCTCTGGAGTGGGAAAGAGACAGTGGAAAGGTTAAGATAAAGGAACATCCTTTTAGTCATCCTGAATCATAACGGAATAAGGGGAAGCTACTTGATTTAAGTAGAGAATAAGTCTGCTCCAGGATATATGATAGGGATTAATTAGTGCTGTTGAGCAGCAGTGAAGGTCCAGCTGGGGTTAGAAAACTCGAACAAATCATATTTTCATGAACATTGCTAATCATATTTGGCAGTTCTGGTATTAGAAGACAGGAAAACGTCAGGAGGAATGATGGAAGTTTTAACATCAAAAAAATCAGTCTGTGTCAAGATGACAAAAATCAGGCGACCCGTACAGAGAAAGAAAGAGAAATACGCTGTGATGATTGAACTTTCTGGAGGAGGTGGTATAGAGTGATATCACATACCTGAAGGACCATCCCAAAGAGTATGAAGCAAGACTGAAGCTGCATCTGTTCCTGTCTAGTAACAGTTTTAAATGTAGAAGTAAATTTAGCTACTGTACCTATAATTGCTGTAAAAAGAAAAAAAAACAAAAAACCCCAGAGGGTCACCTGGTTGGCTCAGTCTGTTAAGAGCCCAACTCATGATTTCAGCTCAGGTCATGATCTCATCGGTTGTGGGATCGAACCCCAGGCCAGGCTCTGCGCTCAGTGGGGGTCTGCTTGAGATTCTCTCTCTCCCTCTGCCTCTCCCCTACTTGTGGGCATGCTCCCTCACACTCTCTCTCTCAAATAATTCTTCAAGAAAAATACCAAGATAACACATTGCAATGAACTATAAAATTGCCTATATATTTTTCACACAGTCTACACTGGAATAGAATTTCTAAATAGTATTTATCTCTTTTATTATGAGTTTCTTCAGGGTGTTGAAATAGTGCCTTGTTCAGAAAATAAATTCCCTCCCTTAATCAGTGAAGGCAATTTAACTCCTCAGTACTAATTTTCACATATTAGTATGTAAACATCACCCCTTAGACCCAGACTACATTCTGTGCACATTTGAAAACATCTCCCGGCATTTGAACTCTTCTGCTTTCCCTAAGTATGTTCACATGGTCTGCTGCCTACACCTGCTTTAACCCTCTCTGTACCCCCTGAGGGGTGTTCTGGCTATTTATGGTCCAGTCCTTCTGTCTGTCACAGTCAAAGGTAAATATATCTTTAAAATTTTGCTCAGGTAATTTGTGGTGGCAACCAGATCATGACCTCTGTAATTCCTTGTTTTTAATGTATTCTTTCTGAATTTCTCTCTATTCTAGGTAGGAAATGCTAGCTTTCTCACCCAGCTTTCCAGGCCACTCAGGAACTTCTCTCCACATGGATATAAAATTCTCAGGTCATTTGAATGTTTTTTTTCCTGGGCCTCATATGTCCCTGCTTTTTGCTTCTTGCCCCCACCCAAGATCTACATGCCAACCCAAATTTACACGTCCCCCACATTTACATGCTGAAATCCAACCCTCATAGTGATTTTAATAAGACGTGGGGCCTCTGTGGGTGATTAGGTTATAAGGGTGGGGCCCTCACAAATAGGATAGTGTCCTTATAAAACAGACCCCAGACATAGTCTTGATCCTGCACACCATGTAATGTTATAGTGAGAAGGTGGCTGTCCATAAAAAACTTCATTCTCATCAAACACCAGATTTGCCAGTGCCTTGATCTCAGACTTCCCAAGCTCCAGTACTGTGAGAAACAAATGCTCGTTATTCATAAGACACCCAGTTTATGGTAATTTTTTATAGCTGCTCAGACTAAGACCCCATCTCAATTAACCTGCCACAAACAAGGTATTAGAGATATATTTTCTAATGTTTGCATATCTTAAAATAGTATTTTGTCTTTATTCCACCTTCATATTTATGGTTTGGTCAGATGTAGAGGTCTACTTAAAATTCACTGATTTCACAATGTGAAAACACTCTTTCCACACTCAGTGTTCTGAACGGGAGTTTGGTCCCATCTTTACTATCCTTGCTTTATGACATGCTTGCTTGATTTTATTTCTTAGTGTCTATTTTTTCCCAAGTTTTCAAAGTCTTATAGAAGAGCTGATCACTTTATTGTTTTTGGTCACAGATGTGTTTTTTAATATATACAATTTCTTCTCGAAATTGGTGAGGATAAAACAGTATCTTTCTGTGGTTGGTTTAAATTAATTTCTGCGGCAAGATGTCCAATGTTGCTGTCACTTTTGCTAATTAAAACTTGTTTTTAATTACTCGGTCCATTCTAGGTAGACAAAAGGAGTCTGGAAATAGATGATTAAGAAATAGAGACCTATAAAAATAATTAGATACTGGTAAATTTTCTACCCTTCTATATATTGTTTAAGTTGTAAATGCATTGTACATTTTGTCTTAGTCTGTTTGGGCGGCTGTAACAAAATAGCATAGACTGAGTGTCTTATAAACCACAGGAACTTAATTCTCACAGTGCTGAAAGCCAGAAGTCCAAAATCAGGGGGCCAGCATGGTTGGATTCTGTGGACGGCCCTCTTCCAAGTTGCAGACTACTGACTACCGGTTTTATCCTCATGTGGTGGAGAGCAGAGAGCAGCAAGCTCTGTAGTGACTTTTATCAGGACATTAATCCCATTGGTGAGGGCAGAGCCTCCCGACCTCATCTAATTCTAGTCACATCTCATAGGCCCACCTCCTAATAACATCACAGGGGGTAATGGTTCAAAATATAAATTTAGGGGAATACAAACATTCACCCCATAACACACACACACACACACACATGCATGCACGTGTGCATGTGTGCACATACATACATACAATGAGAGAAAGAGAAAGTGGAAAGAAAGGCAGAAAGAGATTTCTGGAAGTTGGAAAAGAATGAATAAAGTATGAACAAAAAAATGACAGCCATAAGTGGCATATCTATTTTTTTCTGTCACTAGACCCTATGCAATCACTTTTATTACTTCATTTTAGTAAACTCGTCTGATCCATCATTTTATCACAGTACTTTTGAATCCTGTTTATTGCAACTCATTCTGTTAGATCCATTCCCCAATACAACTCTGTTTATGCAAATGAGACCTTTCTTTGCTATATCGCTTGGGCTTACCTTCAAATGTTCTCATTCTTTATAATTGTGTCTTAATAATATCATACCTTGGGTTTCAAAGGGAAAGTTGCAGACTTTGACACTGTATTTTGGCTTATGATTATATTGTACTGTTTTGCTATGAATTCCTCAAAAGAAAAAAATACCTTATAATTGCTGGAGAGTGTGTATATGTATATATGTTGTATCTTATATAGCCTCCAAATTTAACATGGACATTGTCAGAAAATATTAGAAATAATGTAATGATATGACTTTAGATTTCCAGAAAGTCAGGATGCCTCTGGAATTATTATGAGTTTTCTTCTAAAATCACTTTCATAACTACTTGCAGGTCAAGAGGATTTTAGATATTGACCTTATTAATAATTTTCCTTTTCATCTGAAAAAATATGTGTAATAAAATGTAACAATTTGCTAGCTTGATGCTATAAAGTTCTGCTGGTCTTTTTGGAAGAGGTAAGTTACACATTTCCAACAAGATAGTAAAATGGTATTATATAATGTTTTATAAAACCTTAAATATTTTAATGACTGTCTAGTGTATTTATCACTGCATTTCTTACCCTGTCCCTGCAATCAGTCCAAGACGCTAACCTCAACGAACTGCATCATCTAAATGCCCTTGCCTTCCTTCTTCAGTAGGCTTGGTAGGAGAGACATTTTAGATCCATGTTCTTCTTTCTTTCTCCCTATAAAGGTAGGTACTAGCAGAATTTCCCCAGCTTCTTTCGGGGTGCCATTTCCCAGAATGCTACCTTTCTCTTTAGGTTCCATTAACAGCTCTCCTCCTTTGCCTCCTTGGAAATGATATGATAAGGGTTTTTTATCATTCCCCACTGCTAGTTCTGGCTAATCAACCATCTCTTATTGATTTCATTCAATTAACATTCAAAGATGTTGAAATCATAACCATAAAATTACTGTCAGTATTCTCTATTTCCAATAAAGACATAAAGGATGAGATACAAAATTGTTTCCCTTCAGGGTATCTAGGCCAGGAAAACTGAGCAAGTGCATGGAAGAATCATTTAAAATGAAGTGGTATAACTTCCATGGACACTTGGAGCAACAAACTTCAGCAGCAGAAAAACTAATTTATAGGAATACGCATTTAATGTTGTGTGCAAATTTTCAGATTGGGAGAAAAAAATGTATTTATTTTGTTTCAAATGTTCGAATCCCATTGCTCAAAATAAGACAATATGCTTACATAGGTTAGATCAAAAAGGAGGGCATTTCTAATGATCTCAGAATGGTATATGTCTAGATTGTGTGTGTGTGTGTGTGTGTGTGTGTGTGTGTATTCAATTAGCTAATTCTTAAACATGCAATTCACTATTCTTCCTAGCACTGTATCTAATATAAAACATGTTTTCAATTTATGTAAATTCAATATATATTTTCCGTAGCATTATAACTGAAAATTTATTATTATATTCATTCTAAGCTATTCCTAGTTCAATTATTGGACTTATTCTCTGACAGATTAGAAATCACTTATGGCTAAAAATTACTGGCCAGAAATGATTTTAATAGTCTAAAAGTATATAAACAAATTTAGAAGAAATTTTTGAGTTTGAGATTCTTGACTTCAACAAAAATGAATTAACATTAACTGAATATTTTATTTGTCAAATCTTTACTGTAATTTATCAATATCTTATAAAAAGTTAATTAAATAATGGCACCTAGTACAAATAAAAAATAAAAAACTTTATGTTACCCAAGTCATTCATTCCACTGAAAGGGTGAGTTGCTAAATGTTACTCATATGACTCATGACATTTTATGAGCCCTTTGAAAATTCTAAAGTAGTACTTTCACCAGAAGTAACAAAAGTTTACAGAATTGTAAGCTAAAGATCGCGGACTATCTGTGAACAGAGTGGAGATCATTTTTATCAAAGTAGAATGGAAGAGTAAAATCTTCTTGCAACAGAACTGGCCATTCCCTTGCTTTTAACCTTCATGTTTCTCTCAATTATAATAACAAATCTTAGATGAAATATACCAGGATGCCATGATGGTTAATTTTATGTGTTAACTTGGAGGGTGTTTTTTGATGAAATCCACATTTAAACTGGCAAACTGAGTAAGCAGATTGCCCTTGATAATGTCAGTGGGCCTTATCCAATTAGTTGAAGGCCTGAATAAAACAAAAAGACTCCTCTCCCTGAGTGAGAGAGAATTCCAACAGATTGCCTTCAGTCTTCATCTGCACCATTGACTCTCTGGGTCTTGAGCTTGCTTGCCCACTGTGCAGATTTGGACTCGCCTATCTTTATAATCATATAAGCCAATATACATCATATACATTTATTTTGCTAATTGGTTGGTTCTGTTTCTCTGGAGGATCCTGATAAATGAAAATGCATTACTCCAATATAATTTATCAGAAATTTTGATATAACTATAATTCATAGAAACCTATATTTTTTGAGGGAACTTTCTTTTCTGTTTTTGTTTACCATCATTATCTAATGCTGGACGAGACCAAAAAAAAAAAAAAAAAAAAGAACCAAATTAAAATACAATCAAGTTCGGGGCATTCCACTAATAGTGGTATGACATATTGTACAATTTCTCTCTCAGAAAACATACATTAAATACTGGACAAAAATATTAAAAATATCTGAAAAACACATTAAAAGGGCCAATGTAAGACAGAAACGAGAAAATTTTATTCTGAAAAGAGTGCTACTACATCTAGTTAGAATTGAAAGTTGATAGTTCATTTAACCTCCCTCTGCGGTGTTCAGCTATTAATCTACAGCTCAGATGGCAAACAAAAGCAATGTTATCAACTTGATGAGGCAAATGATGGAGTTCAGAGCCACAGAGAAGTTAGCAAGTAAAGAGGACTCTCACTGATCGAAAATGACACATGTACACAAGGAAACAAGGGACAGATAAAAGTTTACTTCTCTTCAGAAATGAAGGAAGCCAAAAAAATTTGTACTTAAAATGCTGAAACAAGAATTACTTCCAACAAAGATTTCTATATTCAGTAAACTTATTCTTCAAAAGAGAAATTGAAATAATGACATTTTCATAATTTATTGTTACCAAGCTATACTTTAAAAAGAGGTAAAATTTTTGAGGCCAAAGGGAAATTACACCAGATAGTAAATTTGATATACAGGAATGTATGAATAACAGTAAATATGATAAATATATGGTAGATTACATATACACACAAATAATTATATAATTTTGAGTTAAATATTACATAAAAATCTATTTATTACAAATATATAATCCTGTTAAATATTATAAAGGACATAATGTAAAGCAAAAATTATAACACCATATGTTTGTATCATACAGAAATGAAATATATATGTACCATAAATAGCATAGAAAGAGGGTGTTAATTGAAATATGTTACTGCAAAGTTCTTATATCTTACCAAAAGTAGTTCTATATTAAAATCAGTTGAATTATAATAATATAAAGATGCATGTTGCAGTCCCTAGATCAACAACAAAATTAATGCAAAAAAATGGATAAAAGTCAATGGAGTTAAAATGATGTAGTAAGATATTTATATAATAAAAATAAGGCAGAAAAGGAGAAGTAACAGAATTAAAATATGAGGTAAGACAGCTATAAAACAAATAACAAAATCAAGACTCATTGATATACTTTATGAGGAAATACATTTAAAATATAAAGACTCCTCCTTCCCCTTGGAAGTGGAAAGCTGGGAAAAGCATCACACTTATTCTGTCAGCAAGAAAATTTGGGGTGAGATTCACAATATAATGTCTTTCCTTGAAAATATTAGGGTTGAGTTTGAAGGGCACCCAACAATCCTAAAATCCAAGGATATACAAATACTTCTAAGACACACAGGCACATAGATCACTGTCTGTGGCAGGGTATATGAAAAAAAAAAATGAGCACAAAGAAGCCCAAAAAACATGATATTTAAAATCTAAAGTAAAAAAGAACAGTGAACAGTGCAGATCCCAGAGCAGCATTAAAGATTTACTATAGGTATAAGTAAGGAAAGAAAACAAAAACAAAACCTTTTTTATGTCTTGGAAGAAGAAAGAAAAATCATTGAGCTTAGATCGCTTAGAGATTTCCTGTCACTTGAGGATGGGAAAATTTCCCCTCTTGAGACACAGAGACACAGTCTACTTAAGACTGAGGCTGCACCAGTAGAGAAGAGACCAAGCATACTGCCCACCATCACCAGGCTAGTAACCACTAAGGAACAAGCCAGCACAGTCTGCACCTGGGCAAAGGCAAGAACACTGAGAGAGTCCCCAAGATACGGGAATGCATAGAAGGCCTAATGCTAAGGATGGATGAAGAAAATTGAGAAAACACCCTCAATATTAAAAATAAAACAAAACAAAACTAAACTAAACTAGTCCCTACTACAGGCACAAAGTAATGCTAGAGTAATTTGAGGGTTGTGTTGTATTGAATTTAATGATAGCAATAACAAAATCAAAACCCAGATCAACTTCTCACTAGATGAATTACATTTCCCATCCCTCTCCCCACCGCACCCCACCCCATCCTCTCATGTTCTGGGTGAAGCAAACTGCTCTATGGGGTGCAATCCTCTATAAAGTCACAAAAGGCAATGAAAGTGACAATGTGCTAAAATGGACTCAAGAAGAAATAGAAAACTTGAATTGCCCTAAATCAATTAAATAAGTAAATAATTATATTCCTTCTCAAGATAAAATCTCCAGGCCTTCCAGGTTTTCACAGGTGAATTCTATCAAACTATAAAGAATAAATAATACTAAATTTACATAAACTATCAGAGAACAGAGAAAGTGGAAGCATTCACTCACTCTATTTTATTTTTTTAAATTTTTATTTTGTTATATTAGTCACCATACAGTACATCCCCAGTTTTTGATGCAATGTTCCATGAGTCATTATTTGCATATAACACCCAGTGCACCATGCAATATGTGCCCTCCTTAATATCCAACGCTGGCCTATCCCAATCCCCCACCCCCCTCCCCTCTGAGAGTCACTCACTTTATTTTATATAGTAGATGTTACATTACAATCAAAACCCAGGAGATATATTACAGGAAAAGGAAACTACTGTGCAAGACCACTTATAAACATAGCTACAAAAGTCCTTACCGTTATCTGAGCACATCATACCTAGCAGTTGTACAAATAATTATACATCATTACAAATAGAATGTTATCTTAGAAACGTGTTATCTTAGATAAAAGCTTTCTAGTACACAACTTACAGTCAAATATGGTTTTTTGAACAATTCAGAAAATTAAAATAATTGTCCATTCCTTTTTACTTTTTTTAATTCAAAATCAATACTTTTACTGAAAAAAAAAAGTTGATGCCAAATATTTCCTCTCATCATAATCTTGTTCTGCCCCTAAATAAATAAATGTGTGTGTGTGTATACACACATATCACACATATATATATGCAATGTTGAGTAAAAAAAAAGATAACAAAGTTGGTTAAAATTTTATATACATATATATATAATATAAATATAGTTTTTTATAATATATATATAATGTCGAAGTAAAAAAAAATCATAACAATGTTGGTTAAAATTTTAAAATAACCAGTCAAGAAAGTACAAAAATAAAAAGTAATAAAACAATATTTTTATCTTGATAAAAGAAAATACAAGCCCAATTAAAAGAATGGCAAATGCTTTAACAAGTCTTCACAAAGAAACTATGCTAATAGAGAAAAATCACATGGAAAGATATTCAATATCATTAGTTTTCGGGGAAATAGAAATTAAAATTTCATTGAGATACCACTGCATTTCAGAATAATGGTTAAAATTGAAACGACTGACAATATTAATGGCAAGGATGTGGAAATTCTGTGCATTTTTGCTGAGAATGCAAAATGGTGCAACTACTCTGAAATGAGTTTGGAAGTTCTTTATAAAGCTAAGCATTCATTATAATATGATTAGAAAATCCTTGCAACTTTTTACATCCTTCTAGAATAAATGAAATTATACATCACAAAAGACTTTTGATGAATGTATTCTGATAGCATTATTTGTAATTACCCCAAGCAAAATTTTGTTTGCTTTCTAAACAAAATACAACTACATTTATAGAAAACAGATTAGTCTTTGCCTAGACTGTAAGTGTTTGTAATGAATTGACTGCCCTGGAGTATGAGGGAACACTGTGAGTGACAAAAATATGATAGATCTTAGTGATTTGGGTTATATGGCTAACTGGCTAAGATTCAACGAGCTATAAATATTACTCTGTATGTTAACTAATTGGATTTAAATAAAAACTTAAAAAAAGACGCAGCAAGCTATAAATTTTAAATGGATTAATTTATTTTGTCTAAATTAGACCTAAAAAGAGCTGTTAAAAAGTCTCTAAATTAAAAAAATAAATAAACTACACTAAATTTAAGAATTCCTACTTCCCAAAAAAGAGAATTAAAGTGATGAGTGGGTAAGACAAGCCACAGATTGGTGGAAAATTTTCCAATACTTATATCTGAAATATTGCACCCCTGATAGGTAAGCCATTCATGCAAACCAATAAAAAAATATAATCAACCTAATAAATAATTTAAGAAGCATTAGTAAAAAATAAACCAAAAAAAACCCAAAATATTTAGATGCCAAATCAGTGGGATATATTTCACATAATTATCCATCAAGGATAACAAAACTACAAACACAATATAATTCCACTGTACCCTCCCCCCACATCAAATTGTCTGAAATTAAAAAGGCTGAAAATACTACTATGAAAGATGTAGGCCAACTTGTCTTATACATTCCTGGTGAGAGTAAAAATTTCTACAAATATTTTGGAAAACTCTTTTTCAGTATTACTAAAACTTTTGAGTAACAAAAATGAGACACATATAGCATGATATAATTTATGTAAACTTCAAAAGAAAACTAATCTCTGATGACAAATTTCTAGGGAAGTTTAACTAAAAAGGAATATAAAAGAATCTTTTCTTATGGAAATGGATGTATCCTGAGGAACACAGTGATTTCCTAGGTATGTAGAATTATAATATATCATCAAACTCAAAAATGTTTCACTCAACATGAAGAACAAAGAAGTAAATAAATGCTACATGTTAAAACACTAAATAAATATAGGCTCAAGAAAACCACTCCATACAAGAAAACAGACCATTTATCCAATGTAATATTTCCCCCAAATAAAAGATGAAGTGAGTAAGAAAGGAAGATGAAAGTCTTTAAAAATTTTTGTAGGCCAGTATATACAACATTCAAATGTGATGAGACAATGTTTATAACAGGTATATTCTAAAGGTGGGTATTTAAGTATCATATTGAAGTCTTGATTATGATATAGTTAGATTTAAATTTGAGAGAAGGAAAAATTGAGAGTAAAATAGAAATATAAGTATAGTTTATAATAAACCATATCAAAATTATTATCATCACTTTAAGGAAATTCTGATCATTGAACCAGAAAATCATTAAGCTCTTTTCTATATTGTCCAGTATTCACTCACTTTGATTGAAAGCTGATAATTCACAGTTATTTCCTTTAATTAGATTTACATACTATATCTACTAGTTCAAGTTGTTTTTTTGTGTTTATTTGTGATCTGATAATTTCCACTGCAAATTTATTTTCATTACAGTTACATTTCAGAAATTTGAAGTAAATCATGAAAAAACCCTCCCTTCGAAATGTTTCCTAGAATCAACATTTATATCACAGTCATGTTGTTATCCAAATAAATTAGAGATACATAAAAATTGTCTCAAAAATTTTCAAGTTTATTCTGAAAGATGTGATCTTTATTTAGAATCTCTGGGAAATGTTTATAAATAAGAATAAGGTGAATAAGAGAAAGACACATTTTCAACCATAACATCATTTTTCTTATGAATGTTTTTAATTGGCCCAAGACTAATAAATGTATTCAAAGAATAATTTCTGACTGAAGTGGTGTTTATACTGAACAAGCAGAAAGCCTTTGCATGGGTGCAAAAGTTTTAAACATTTCAATAAATTATCAGATTCACTTTTGTAATCCCGTAGTTGACTTCTTTTCTTCTATTCTTTCAACTTAATACAAATTTTGACTTTTGACTCTGGAAGGAATATGAACCTTTGACTGATTATGAAAGACTATATTCAAAGAAATACTAAACAATATCATATTAAAGCCCCCCCCTTTGGATTCCTGTGACAAATAAAGGAAAAGAAAACACAAGTGCAGGTGAATAATAGCCTGTCAAAATGAACAAGGGAAATGAAGATACTTGTAAAGTTGTGTTTTCATTTGAATTATTTCTATAAAAAAGGAAAAATGAATTTCTTATAAATGGTTTATTTATAACACATAGAACAAAATATGGGACAATTTCTTTAACTTGTGGTTTGAATAGGCAAGAAAGAGATGTTATTCTCCACATAGATGCGCTATTTCCAACACGAAAAGACAACATACACTTCAGAAGTTCTTCAAAAAATAAAATTTGAGAGCAAATTTTATACAAAACTCATCATCACATTTCTGTCTGTCGACTCTAAATTGTCTCCATGGAAGAGTCAAACCACACATACTTGTTTCTACTAGATCACAGATGACAATTTATTTTTAGCATGTGATGGGAGTGAAGTGGTTCATACAAGAGGAGGTATGATGAAGTTGAACTGAAAGAACCTAATGCACAGGGCTTAGTCCACAGTACCCTTGAGGTATTGCCTTGGGAAATATTCTGAAAGAACTCTGTGGACTTGATAGGAGAACCATATTCTAGCTATCAGAATGATAGAGATCTGAGCCTTTTTTGGATGCTGTGTTACTTTTCATAGTTATTTTAGGTACTAGATATGTAAAATAGTTGTACTAGATATATACAAATTTACCTGTATCTCTTCTTTCATTTCTTCCTTTCATCTTGTCCTTAATGGATGCCTACAAAGTTTGTGTTTTGAATATTTGGAACCATAAAAAATAATATTGGAGATTCACCAGCATGCTTATCTTTCATAGATAAATATTATAATTTTACCTTAAGGTGTGTTCTATACACCTACACACTCATTTTACAGATTTAGAGGTTTTTTCCCCTAATTATGGCTTTCACATGTCCCATACATAAAAATTATTTTTCATACTTGAAAAGTCAATGGATCTATGTGAGTAGGTGAATCAATTCTTTCCCAAGTGTTTCCACTCAGGATACTGAGGTCAAAAGTGTTCTGTGACTGAAGGATGTGCAGGCCCCACGTCCTTTTAAAATCACAATGAAGAAAGGCTATATTGGTCTTAAAAAATTACTACCCAGTTATAGCCATTGTTTCAATTAAATAAATCATACACTGGAGACTGTACATTTTGGATCAGTTCAGCCCATAGCAACTTGCCTTTGAGGTTTACTGACATAATAGGTTGCTAAATAGAGAGGAATCCTAGCTGAGGTTCTTAAACTTCATTAGATCACAAACCACGTTGAGTAACTAAAGAAACTATTGCCATCTTCCTAGTTATTTACACATCTGCTCATATATGTAATTTCAGGTGTTTTGCAAAACTCTGCATTACAAAATTTCTATTAGGGTCTCCAGAGAAATAGAAAATATCACGAGATCTATTCTAAGGGTTTGAGCATATGATTTTGGTACTTGGGGAGTTCAAAATTATCAAGATGGCCAGCAGGCCAGAGATCTGGGAGAGCTGATGTTGCAGTTCTTATCTGAAGGCCACCTGGTGCAGAATTCCTTCCTGCCTGGTGGAGGTATTTTTGTTATATTCAGGCATTCGACTGATTGGATGAGGCCCCCATATCATGGAGGACAATCTACTTTACTTGAGCTCACTAATTTAAATGTTAATCACATCCAAAAACAGTTTCAAGAAGCATCCAGAATTAGGGTACCTGTGTGGCTCAGTCAGTTAAGTGGCCAACTCTTGATTTTGGCTCAGGTCATGATCTCAGGGTGGTGAGATCTAGCCAACATCAGGCTCTGTGCTCAGCAGGAGTTGGAACTGTGCTTGAGATTCTCTCCCTCTCCTTTGTCCCTCCCTGTGCTTGTGTGTTCTCTTTCTCTCTCTTAAATAAATCTTTAAAACAACAACAACAACAACAACAACAACAACAACAACAACAACAACAGTATGATGACTGACCAATTATCTGGGCCCAGCAAAGTTGTCAAATAAAATTAACCACCATTAAGCCCATCCTTTGTCCAGTTATTATCCATATGCATCTTCTTCAAACATATTTAAACTCCAGATAAAGACAATAAGGTTATACCTTATCATATTTCATCTAACATGCTACAACTATCCTGTACACAGCCAAAACCATACCAACATACCTAAATATGATCATATAAAGTCAGTACATCATATGTTACATGATGACAGAAAAAGAGAGGGAAGAAAACAAAGGTATTTGCTTAATATATGCACACAAATGTATTCATAATAAAATAAATAAGAAATATTCATGACAATTGCAGTCTTCATTTCTGTAACTGGTCATGTGGTTATAGCTGGCATTTCATCCACTACCCATTGTGTATTCCCAATTCCCAGAGCAAACACCTCAGCTAATTGTGCTATGTAACCCCAGAAGAGCTAATCCCCTCACTCAGAAAATAAAAGGATGATATCTGCCCATTAAGTACAACAATTAAAGGTGATAATAAATGTAAGTCATATAAAGAGATGTGTTTCCTGCTCTCATTCAGCCTCCAGAGTAGTTGTAAAATTAAACATTTAATGCATAAACATATATATAACTACATAATTAAAGTATTCTTATAAAAATAAAATGAAGTGTCTAATTAAATGGAGAGTTAGGAAAACTGCTCTGAGCAAATAACACTTAAGAAGAAATAGGAGTTGAATGGGAATTAGGTAAAGAATTAGGAAGGAAACTATTACAAGTGAACCATATATAACGTCTTAACACACAAAAAAGCTTAACACATTCTAAGAACCAAAATACATACATATATATCTCATGAGGAGCACAAGAGTAAAATGATTCTATTAACGCTAGCTGGTTGTGATGGTTAATCTTAGGTGCCAACTTGGCTAGGCTATAGGACGCAGTTATTTAATCAAAAACAGATCTACATGTTGACAAGAAGGTACTTTGTAGATATGGTCAACATCTCTAGTCAATTGACTTTAAGTAGAAGAGATTACTCTTCGTATATGAGTGGGCTTCATCCAATTGGTTGAAATCTCATAAGCAACCGCTGAATTTTCCCAGAAAGGAAGAAATTCAGCTTCAAGACTGCATCACAATCTTTCCTGAGAGTCCAGCCTACTGGCCTGTCCTTCATGTTTAGGACTTGCCAACTCCCACAATCATATGAGCCAATTCATTAAAATAAATCTCTTTTGGGGCACCTGGGTGGCTCAGTCGGTTAAGCATCTGACTGATTTAGGCTGAGGTCATGATCTCAGGGTCATGAGATCGAGCCGCCCCCATCAGGCTCCATGCTTAGCACAGAGTCTGCCTGAGATCCCTCTCCTTCTCCCTTCCCCTCTGCCCCTCCCTCGCCAAATAAAAAAATGAAATCTTAAAAAAAAAAATCTCTCTCTCTCTCTCTCTCTCTCTCTCACACACACACACACACACACACCCCTTACTGGTTCTGTTTCTCTGGAGAACTCTTGCTGATCTACTACTGTAACAAATCTTTCAGTGGGTGATGGGATCACAAAGAAGAATCATCAGATGAACTTTTTAAAGCGCAGGTTACGAGATACCAGAGAGGTTTTTTGTTTTTGTTTTTTCTTCAGTGAGTCGGGTCAGGGCTGAAAAATTTGCATTTATAATGAGTTCACAGAAGATTCTGATATTGTTGATCCAGGCACCACCTCTGAGAATCGCTACGCTATCTTCAAATGTTTTGGTTACAGTTGGCAAAAGAGAAAATTGACAATGTTGGTAGATTGAAATCAGCCGCTGTGGGAGTATTTACATCCTACAAATTTGAAAAAGATTCAAATCAAAACTTTCCTTTATCTGTAGAACTAGTTGTTAAACATTTACTAGAATGCCACAGGGTATAGAGAATAAAATCTAAATGCGTTGAAAATGACTTGCAGATTTCTGGCTTTAATTCCTAAGAGATTCACATGGCATGTGCTATCATGGGCTATAAAAGGAAGAGCAGACTGGGAATTAAGAATGGCTTTGGACATGTTTTTGAGGCACCTATGAGCCATTCAGCATCTATATATTATACAACAAGCTAAATATATAAGACTGGACTTGTGAGAACTATCACAGAATACAGGGCATAGAATCCTCTAGATAGTCAATCAGTTTTAACCACATATAATATAAAGTACAATTCAAAATGACAAACAGTAAGAGAATTTATTAGCTTATGCAATTGAAAAACTGCAGCTATGGTGGTGATCAGTTTTGCTTAGATCTGATTTCTAGCTCTACCCCCACCCCCTGTGATCTCAAAGCCTCTGCCCTCAATTAGTGCGTACGGCTTACCCAGGGCTGAAGGTGATATGGTCCAGCTATTACTTCCTATTGTTCTCCTTAAAAAATTGAAGAAATTTGTTTCCGAATCCCATTGGAATTTTCCTCATTTTTAAAAATGAGATTCTAGACTCATTCTTGTAACCAACCTTGTTCCCTATGAAATAGCATGCGCTGCTTTGATTATCTGGTGTCTTAAAACATACCAGCAAACACATACCCTCTAATATAAAAAACAAAAATCTTTCCTTCTTACGTGGGTTCTGTTGATGAGAGGTGGATATGTGGGATGGGGGGTAATTAGTGTTGTATTTCAATGATACACAAGAAGTAGGAATAACAGGATATATCCTTGAAAGGCTTCAGGAAATCTTACATAGCTTTGATGCAGCAGTTGACCAAGAATATAAAATAACGGGTTGACTGAAATGGTTTTTCATAGAAAGACTAATTAAAAAGGTCAAATTCCATATTACCATCCTAGATCTACTGAATCATAAACTCTGCTAGCGGTGGCCCAGATTTCACATTTCTAAAAACCATCCCAATTACTTTTGTGCATTAAAATATGAGATGGAAGAGACTATCATAAAACAATGATGCATATTCAATGAAAATGCATAATTATTTTAAAACAAGCAATTGTGTTAAGATTTCATAAAATAACCATTCTTATTTAGTATTTCTTCAAAAGTGATTCATCACTTTTATTACTACTAGAAAAAATGGCATTTATCAGACTCATCAATGGAAATGGTAAGCATTCTTACATTTTGTACACTCTTTTCTAGTTTATGGGAAATTTTAACTTGCATAAAGAAAAAAGTATAAAAATTTAATGAATAGCGAATAACTATAGTTACAAACATTACACTGTCTACTCTTGGGCCAGTAGAGCAAGTAAAATTCAAAAATCATAAGTAGATCCAAATAAACATACAACACTGTTCTGTAAAGACAATACCTCATTTTTATAGCTGTGCTGAGGCTTAAAGTAGAAGCCTACTGTTTAATACTTCAAAAATATATAATCTATAGGGGCGCCTGGGTGGCACAGTGGTTAAGCGTTTGCCTTCGGCTCAGGGCGTGATCCCGGCGTTATGGGATCGAGCCCCACATCAGGCTCCTCCGCTATGAGCCTGCTTCTTCCTCTCCCACTCCCCCTGCTTGTGTTCCCTCTCTCGCTGGCTGTCTCTCTCTCTGTCAAATAAATAAATAAAATCTTAAAAAAAAAATATATATATATATATATATATATATATATATATATATAAAATCTATAAACAAACATTTGCCAAACTGGGGAATATTATTCACTAATCTTAAGAATTATAAATTTCCAGGGGTGCCTGGGTAGCTCAGTCAGTTAAGCGTCTGTCTTCGGTTCAGGTCATGATCCCATGGTCCTGGGATGGAGCCTGCACTAGGCTCCCTGATCCTCGTGGAGCCTGCTTCTGCCTCTGCCTACCACTCCCCCTGCTTGTGCTCTCTCTCTCTGTGTGTCAAATAAATGAATAAAATCTTAAAAAACAAAATTACAAATTGCCACAACTATCTTTACAGAAAAAAAAAGTTATGCTCTTAATTATATCACATCCTAAATAGTCCTGGAGGTTATAATCGCTTTCATTTTTCTTTAACTTGGAGGAGAAATGCCAAAGCTTTAGCCAGTCCTATATTTTATGCTTATGGAAAATACTGTTCAATATCTATTATCCTCATTTTGCCCTCCCTTTAGTTTTTACCAGGCAGTGGTATTCCATTTTATTAAAAAAATACACGAAATATCTAGATCTCAAAGAAGATAATGACCTGCCAGGGTCCCAAGTGATGAATCGTGATTAGTTGAAAATAGTAATAATCTCACTCCACTTTTATAGTGCTTAGTATAAAGCATACTTATAATTTAGTGCTAGTCATGAGGAAAAATCAGCTGTAGAATCTTTATTATCTGTTGAAAAAATATTTCCCAAGGCAAAGTTTTAAGGTGGTCAACTTTATACTCTGCCTTTTCTTACAATTATATACACTAAAGTGAAGAAAAACCAGTTTTTCTTTGAAGAACATTCACAAGAATGACATAGATGTGATTGTGCCATGTCATTGTTGAGTAGTCAAAACAACAATGTAACCAACCTCTAGAGATGTTAAAGGGACAACATATTTTCTTATGATTTGTGACATTGTTAGCTTTTATCAAAATTTCAAAAAAATTACAAAATTTTATATTGGTGCTAATACACTGAAAATAATGCTTCAACAATCATTTAATCCATTTCTCAAAATTATTAACTTCCATGACTAAGTGAAGATAATAGAGATAAACACTCGGTCTCAAACTGGATGTTCAGGTCTATGATCAAGAGAAAAACTGTCTGATGTATTTAAGATATTCACATATCACCAACAATAGTCAGAGTTTTCCTAAAAGGGGTTGTTTTTGTGGAGCAACACATTGTTATTCCAGAAAAGTTGTGAAAATGTTGGCTTCATTGTATGAAGCTGATTAGGGAATTTTTAACTTGAAAATATTGGCTAGATGTCTTGCCTGACAATGTGGAAGTTAGCCATAAACTGAAAAAAAAAAAAAAATATATATATATATATATATATATATATATATATATATATATATATATAAAGCACATTGTAAGCAGCATACCCTGCCAAGAGCATCTTATTTTTTCATGGAAAAGGATCAAAATTCTTTGGTTAGAGGGTATGTTAATTATTTGGGACCACATCATGCAGAGATAATTGAGTCCTTTACAAAATGACTTCTGGGGTTCCATACAAAGTCCTGTGGCAGCGATGGCTCTGGATCACATAATGAAATTGTGAATTGGAACCATATCTGAGCTGTCACTATTGCACTACATTATTTCAAGTCTGTTTTAAGGATAGCATGACAGCTAAGGTTATCCAATGGGAATTTTTGGTGAAAACTGGATAGCAGTATTCCTCATGTATCTTATTGCTCAACGAGTGTAGAAAAGAAGTACTTTAATGACAGAGACGACACCTTTTCTAGTTCAGTGTGGGGTCCCTACTGTTTGACAAGAGTATCTGATGCATGAAAAGTACTATTGAATGAATTACTAGGTCAACCTACCATGCCCTATTAAAAAAAAAAAAAGTCTTGATGTGCCTGTGTACATATTGGAAGTAGGTAAGATATAGATGATTAATTATAAAACAAAGATCATATTATAAGCACTACTGTTCATATCTCTACTTTGCTCTAGCTTTTACTTGAAACTGTAAAATTGTCTAAGTTGAAATTCTCCTTGTAAAATCAAAAAGAAGCAAGTTATTTTACTCTAAAGAACATAGATCTTGCAATACAGTACGCAGGTGAAACAAAACATATACATGTTAAAAACATGTTAAGTAATGGCAGGCAAGCAAAGAAAAAATAAACAAGGAGTATTACATCAAACTAAAAAGCTTCTGCACAACAAAAAGAAAATAAACAGTCAAAAAACAACCTACAAAACAGGAGAATATATTTGCACAGTACATATTTGGTAATGGGCTAATACTCAAAATACAAAAGGAACTCCTACAACTCAATAGCATGCATAAACATATGCATGTATATGTATATTTATGTATTTATATAAAATAACCTGATTTAAAAATGAGCAATGGACTAGATGTTTTTCTGAGAAAACATCTAAATTGCCAACAGATTAATAAATGCTCAGAATTACTAATCATCAGTGGATGCAGACTGAAACCAAAGTGAGATACCACATCACACCTGTTAGGATGGCCATTAGAATCCTTGTGCATTGTTGAAAGGAACGTAAAACAGTACAGCCACTATAGAGAACAGTATGGAGTTTTCTCAAAAAAATAAAAATAGAACCACAGTATGATCTAGCAATCCCACTTTCAAGTATCCAAAATAACTGAAACCAGAATGTTGAGCTATCTGCACTCCTATGTTTACTGCAGGATTATTCACAGTAGTCAAGATATGGAAAAACTCAAGTGTCCACTGACGGATGGATAAAGGAAATGTAGTAAATACATACATTAAAATATTATTGAGCCATCAAAAATGAAATATGGATAAACCTGGAGCTTTATTAACATGAATAAACCTTGAGGGCATTATGCTAAGTGAAATAAGCCAGTCACACAAGGACAGATACAATATGATTACACTTAGAGGAGGTGTTTCAAATAGTCAAACTTATAGATGCAGAGAGTGGAATGGTGGCTGCCAAGGCTTGAGAGGAGAAGGAAATGAGTTGCTATCCAACCAATATAAAGTCTCAGTTGTACGAGATGAATATATCCTAGAGATCTGCTATACGACATTAGGGCTATATTTCATAATACCATTTTGTACAATCAAAACTTTGTTAAAAGGGTAGATCTCATGTTAAATGTTCTTACTGTAATAGAAAAATATTTAGTACTGATCTTCCTACTTCTTATGTTCCATTCAGAGGGGAGGGGCGTGGGGGAATGGGATAGGCTGGTGATGGGTATTAAGGAGGGCACATATTGCATGGCATGCTGGGTGTTATATGCAAGTAATGAATCATGGAACTTTACATAAAAAACTAGGGGTGTACTGTATGGTGACAAACATAATACAAAAAAAATATGATTATAAAAAAAGAAAAATATTTAGTAAATTTACTAAAATAAACATTGAAAAATAATGTACATTAAGTTGAATATGTAATATTTCATGTGAGGGTAAATGTGGAGGCATGACAGACAAAAAGGAATAGATATGACTCATTTTTTTAATTAAGAATTTGAATGTATTGTGGCATTTGTATTGCCTAGAAAAGGCAAGTCATGGCTTACAAAGTATGATTACTATATATTTTTGGACTTTGTATTGAAGATATCTGCCATTTATCCAAAAGTAGATGTCAAAGAGTTACTTTCATTCATTCATTCATTCATTCATTCATTCATTCAGAAACTACTATACGTATGTATGTATGTATTTAGAACATTGTGTGTCTGGACACTGTCCTAAGCATTGGAATTAGAGAAAGTATTGATCCAGAGAGAAATGTTTTTGTCATCTAAAGAGAAAAAAAATGATATTTAGATTGTCAGAGACACGGGAAAGAGAATGTTTTGAGGTAGAAGTTGTCAGAATTGCTGATTGGTGCTGAAAACTCAAGCAATATGAGAACTCAAAAGTATTATTGATTTAAAAGCATAGAAGACACTGTTGACCTTGACCAGAGCAATATCCACAAAGAAATAGAGGTAGAGTCTACACTGTGATTGTCCAAGATTGGAAGATTTTGTACTGGTAGATAAACTCATACATAGGATGCTTTGTTAAATTACCCCTTTGAAGATTAGAATATCTAGTCAAGGAAGTGGAGGCAAGAAAGTGGAGGCACTAGGCTTACAGTGAAACATGATGAAAAAATCCTGTTGTTTTTCTCAACTTCTTGATACATATGATATTCGAATGTATGGAGTATGGACTTTTGGCATGGAAATTAAATAATATGCAACCAATTACATAGAGCAAAGATTTAAAAAAATGTTGGCCTCAAATGCGAGAGAAAATGGCACTAACTCCAGCTTAGGAAAAGGTGTCCTAGTCTCCAGTATGCCCTGAAATGATTTTTAGCAATTGCTCTATCACTCAAGTGATTCAGGTTCAGCTCCTCTTCATAACAATTGATGAAGGCTCTGATATTAATCAGTGTGTCAACCTTTATGTTGTACAAATACAGAAAGCAGTTTTGATTTTTATTATATCAAACAGCATATTGATTCCTGGATATTTTTTATTCCGGTGTCCAGCAAAATTAACAGAAACAGAAATTTGACTTGATTTCTGTGTCCTGCAGTTATTTTGGCAAGCCAGCTTTTCTCAAGAGAGAATATTAATATAGATATTTTATATATATAATTGATATTGATTATAGAAAATATGTATATGATATTAAATATACCTTATTGTATGGAAATATATATACATATTAGATATTATATAACTATAATTTTTAATCTTTTTAATTTTGTAATGAATAAGAATATGTATAAGTCAATAGAGCAAATATGTCTCTTGTTTCTATAGTTTACACCGACTATAAGTTATTAGTATTTCCTGTTATATCATGTCCTCTTAATGGCTTGTAACTTACATATTTTTTGAGAGTTATTTTTTTCTTATTACAATTAAATATGTATTTCTAATTTGTCAAACCCAATGCTTGCTGGTGCATTCACTTTTTTGCCGGACAATGCAAGGACCATAAAAATTGTATGTCTAGCCCACTCTATTAAATTATATGGTACTGTCATTCTGTATTTCAATACTAAATATTTTATTTAATTTCCACAGGATATTGTGCAGTCATAATTAACTTAAGTTTACTGACATAGTTACCATTTCCATTGTTATTAATTTGATTCTGTGTTTTTTGTTTTTTGCTTTTTTTCCCTTACACTGTCTCAATGACCTTCTCTCTTTCCTCCTATTCCTCCACCTTTAGTATTCCTACTGGAACTGGTGTACCCTCAACTTTTCACTCAGTTTTTGTTTCTATAACATCATTATTTCAACATAAGAATTTTTATTTTATTATTAAAAGAATGCTTCTTTTAAGATATTCATACACTCTTGTACATTTCAGTCATCTACGAAATCTTTATCTCATATTTTATCTCCTTAATAACTCCAGCATCTGAAACCCCTTTAGGTCTATTTCTAGTGTCTATTGATTTAGTGGTTGTTATTTATATTGTCTTTTCTCCTTACAGTCCTGGTCGACCTTGATCAAGTGTGGAAACTACATTTAAAACATGTTTCCAGGGGAGCCTGGGTGGCTCAGTCATTAAGTAAGTGTCTGCCTTCAGCTCAGGTCATGATCCCAGTGTTTTGGGATGGAGCCCGCATAGGGCTTCCTGCTCAGTGGGAACCTGCTTCTTCCTCTCCCACTCCCTCTGCTTGTGTTCCCTCTCTCACTCCTTCTCTCTCTGTCAAATAAATAAAATCTTTAAAAAAAATGTTTCCAAATATTGACTATGAATAAGAGGATTTATTCCCTGACTTAATGTGTTTTTTGCCCAGACATCTCAGACCATTAGTATACCCACGTTGATATTTTAATTTCAAGGGTTAACATGATTCAAATTAGCTTTTGGTTAAGTGCCAGAAAATGTGTGACTGACTCTTTAAAGATCACACAAAAAAAGATTCTGGTAAGCAGAACTCCCCTGCATGTGCAAGTTTAGTCTCCAAATTCTCTTTTCATATCCATATGAACCTCTCAAAAGCACATAACGTCAAGTTGTCTGCTGCCTCTTTCATAAAAGGCAAATGTGCACTAGGGGGAAAAAATACTTCCAAATGCTAGACTCAGACCTCAGAATATGTTTTGTCTTCTTCCCTGGGAAGTTAGCCCAGAAATTCTTGGCAATTTTGTTAGCTCTCTAATGCCCACAAGCAGATTTTTTTAAATATCTATATTGTCCAGTTTTCTTAATTGCTTTTATTAAGAAAAAATGGTCTCAATGACCTCATCCATCATTACCAGATGTAGAAATCTTACCTATTCTTTATGGATAAAAAAAAAAATCTGCCATTTGACTCATTGCAATAATAGGGCAAAGAACATAAAAGAAGTTTGATAAAAGTAACTTGAAGAGGAAACTTTTATTGAGAGTCTGCTTTTCTTACAATTTCTCAAAAGTTTAGCTATAATTGAACCATTTTATTTCCTGAACAATAGCCAATATAGTGTTTAATGTGCAATAGATAAATTGCATGAAAAAAGGCAAGTTAAAATATCATATGTAGCCAGTGTTTTAGAATCTTTCGACATTATCATTATTTTATGTGGACAAATATAGTCCATTAACATGCATTAAATGTCATGACTTTTTATAAAGAAAATAAAGACCAAAGTCTTTAAAAAAGAACTTCAATACTTAAATCAGCTTAACTAAATGTCTTATTCAGTCTTAATCAGTTTGAGGGGGGAAAATAAAATATAATGGAATTCTACCTCTTCTTTGGAAGTTCTCTGAACGTAGTAGCAAAATAAGCTTCAGAAATATTATTTGATATTTCTAAATAAACTAAACAGAAAAAATGAAAAGATAACTCAAGATCAATTTTTTCTGATTATTTACTTCATGAGTTTTGTGGCTTGAAGTGAACATATGAGAATTAGAAAATTTACAAGATAGGTGCACTTGAGTGGCTCAATCGGTTAAGCATCTGACTCTTGATTTTTGCTCAGGTCATGATCTCAGGGTCCTGGGATGGAGCCTGCATTAGGGGTTGGCTCCATGGTCAGCAGGGAGTCTGCTTGGATTCTCTCTCTCCCTTTCCCTCTGCCCTCTCCCTGCTCTCCCTCTCTCTCTAACATAAATAAATACATCTTTAAAAAAAAGAAAGAATATTTACAAAATAAATCCCACTTCTAGGTATACACCAAAAATAATTGAAAGCAGGAACTCAAACAGATATTTGCTCAGTAACATTTGTAATGGCATTATTTACAATAGCCAAAATGTGGAAAGAGCCCAAATATCCAGCAGTGTATATATATATACACATACACAATGGAATATTGCAAAATTCTGACACATGATGCAATGTGGGTGAGTCTTGAAGATATTATGCTAAGTGAAATAACGGATGTAAAAGGACAAATACTGAATGATTCCATTTGTATGAGATACCTGAAAATATTAAATTTATAGAGAAAGAAAGTGGAGTAATGGCTGCCAGGGATTGGGAAAGAAAGGATTAGATAATTATTGTTTGATGAGTACATAGTTTTAGTTTGGGATAATGGAAATTTCTGGAAATGGATAGTGGTGATGATTATACAAGAGTGTGAATGCACTATACACTTAAAATGGTTAAAATAATAAATTTAATATTGTGTACATTCTACCACAATAAAAATAAATAAATAAAAATATATCTTTACCACTACACACCTATCAAAACAGCCAAAATCTGGAATACTGACAACAACAAATGCTGGCAAGGTCGTTGAACAATACACACTCATTGCTGATGGAATGCAAAATGGTATATTCTGGAAGACATTTGGCAGGTTTCTCACAAAGCAAAACATAATCTTAGCATATAACCCAGCAATCACTTTCCTAGGTATTGACCCAACACAGGTGGAAGTTGATGTCTATACAAAAACCTACAAACGGATGTTTAAAGCAGCTTTATTTATAATTGCCCAGACTTGGCACAACCAAGATATGCTTTAGTAGATGAATGGATTAATAAACTGTGGTACATTCAGGCAACGAAATATTATTCAGCACTAAGAAATGAACTATCAGGCTATGAAAAGACATAAAGGAAACTCAATATTATTAAGTAAAGAAACCAGTTCTAAAAGGCTACAACTGTATAATTCCAACTATATGACATTGCGGAAAAGGCTAAACTATGGAGACAGTAAAAAGATCAGTGGTTGCCAGGGGCTCAGTGGTGTAAAGGATAAATAGGCAGAAAATAGGCAATTTTTAGGGGTGCCTGGGTGGCTCAGTCGTTAAGTGTCTGCCTTCGGCTCAGGTCATGATCCCAGGGTCCTGGAATCGAGCCCCTCAGCCGGAAGCCTGCTTCTCCCTCTCTCACTTCCCTTGTTTGTGTTCCCTCTCTCACTGCCTCTCTCTCTGTCAAATAAATAAATAAAATCTTCTAAAAAAAAGGCGATTTTTAAGGCAGTAGAAATACTCTGTATGATACCATAATTATAGATACATATTATACCTTTGTTCAAACTCATAGCATGTACAACACCAAGAGTGAACTGTAATGTAAACCTGGATTTGGGGTGATTATGGTGTGTCAATATAGGTTCATCATATGTAACACATGTATCACTGGTAGGGGAGATGGATAATGGAGAGAATGTGTGGGAAGAAGGCGTAGACAGGAAATCTCTGTACCATCCCCTCATTTTTTCTGTGAACACAAACCTGTCCTAAAAAAATAAAGTCAACTTATAAAATTAAAAAATAAAAGTTATTTTCTCTTCCACCTGATCTGGGGAGTATAGAAATGTAATTAATTTTTCCAATATGTTAGTATATAATGAGGGATAATATGATTCCAAAGAAAAATAGAAGATGCTGGTACCATAGGAGCATTAGAACTTTTTCCAGTAAAAATAGCAGAATTATACCCTTGAAATATATTCTAGACAAAAGTAGTGACAGAGCTCCTGATATCAAGGAGCTCACAATCAAGCTAATTCTTTGTGTAATATCTATGTATTTTCCTTTAATTCATATGCTTTGCCTTAGGTTATATCATTGCATTGGAAAATATTCCTTGAAAGAGTCTATAATACATTTTAAAATGATGTATGCACACTGAGACACATGTACGGGTTTTTTTTGTATCTGACATTGTGTGTACCTATGTACACATAAAAATTATACTTCCATATCTATATACTTTTTGTGATAGGTTCATCTACAGAAATATTGATTTGATAATAAAATATGGGCAAGTCAAATTAGTATTTCCCTACAAACACATGAATCACTATAGAAATTATTCTTTAGACAATTCAACAAAGGAAATCTCCACTATTAGTTTTTTATTTAGAGGAGTAATCATGTGATTTATGGCTACCCTTACAGTTAATAGAGCCTGTTTTAGTTAACAGACCCTGAATTAGTAGTATACCTTGTACCAGACAATTTGTTTGAAATGCAATTCTCTGGCATCATCTAAAACCTATGTAACCAGAATCTCTGCTTAGAGCCCAACAATGTCATAAATGTTCACTGAGTACATTTTGAGAAATACTGCCATCCAGTATCAAAAAAAAAGAATAAGTAAATCAAACAGTTTGTTATGGAGAGAAATCCGACTACAACAATAAATTAATTTCAGAAAACATTTTATTTGAGAAACAAAGTGCTATTTCATGCACCACTTACTATAATGTTACAGAAAGACACTTAGACGCATATCACATTCTTAGATATATTGGACATCTAACATCAAATTATGTCTTTATCTAAAAATAAAAAGGAACTTGCGATATTGATGACAACAAAATAATTATCAGTATCAATACATAAAAATTATGTTTTCATCTGTGTATATTAAAATACAAAATTAAAAATTGTGGAATATACTAGGAGCTCTCATCTCCTTCAAGTTAGAAAATTATTTAAGAAAGTAATAAATTAAAATGCATATGTGTTATGCATAATGTTCTTGTAAAAAAAAAAAAATTCGAGGTTGCCTAATGGAAAAGTCACTGGACTGGTTTTCAGGCATAAGCCAGATGGCATTTTTTGCTTTGCTACCTACTGTTATGAGTGTGAGCAAGTGATCTAGACTGGAGCCTCTATGTAACTTAACTCTCACTAGAGCAGCATATAATTAGGTTGTGCACAGACTTGTACTTAACACAAAATATTGGAGGAGATAGTTTCAGGATAAAGAGTGATATTACTGAAAGGCAAGGTTTTGGGGCCAATTTAAAACCAGAAATTATCTGGAAAAAGACGATTCTTCCTTAGCACCTTTAATATTGTTAGATTCAGAAGGATCAAAGCATGGCAGGGCATAGGCAAAGAGCAAAACCAAACCAAACAAAGAGGAAGAAGCAAACAAGATAAAAGGAATAAAAGGGAAGTCATTTTAGGCAATGGGTGCTAATGCGGTGCGCCATGCAGTGCGCGATTTAGGGCTTGGGAGCAAGTCCGAATGAAAACAGGTATGGGGTACCAAAAAAAGTGATTATCTAATAAAAATAAATTTCTGTAAGGGTAAATAGACTATATGTAATAGGAAAAAATAATCATTAAATTGTTGAAATGTAGACAATCAGAAGCCAAAACAACATTTTTACTTGTCTGTAACTGATTTCCTCTTGTTCATAGACCCCACTCCTCTGAAGGCAGGAGAAACCTAAAGCATATGTATAGAATAATAATTGTTCTGGTCTAAAATGACCTCCATTTGTGTTTGTGTTGGGAGGGTGGTGAATATTTAGTTAATCAGAGTTCAAATTGTCTGTTGAGGCAAAATCTTCTCTTTTATCTCCCTAAGAAGGCATCTGGGGACAGACTTATGTAACTACATAGTAATCCTGGGTCACGATGTTGCTGTTTGGTGCTAAACTGGTTAACGATTTAAGATGATACTATGATCTGGTTCCTAGGTGCTTTGTTTTTCTTATTTCCTCTGGAACAGATTGAGGTTATGTTATCTATTGATTCAGGTATTTCCATATGGATGCCATTTTTCCGTATTCTTTCACTACTACCATGTAATTTCATACATATTTATCCATATGAAATATATATAATATGTGTGTGTGTGTGTGTATGTGTGTGTGTGTGTGTGTATAATCTTACTTGGAAGACTTATGCTTCTAACTCATAGCAAAGTCTGGAATAGAATCATCAAGTGCTCTGTTTAGTTGTTTCTTTGAACAACTAACCAGTATTGCAATAAAAGGTTTGTGTGCTGAGTTCTTGCTGTCTTTCTGTTAGCATTTACATAATTCTTTGTCTCTGTCCCTGTCAACTTCACTCTTACTATTTGATAAAGATGAAAAATAAAAGAAAAAATCAATAATCATTCTCAGATACAAATGTAAGGAAGATGAAATGTGTGTCTTTATAAGATTTTTCTACATCACTGAACACTTTGGATTCTACTGCTTGGTATGAATGTCATCAGCAAAACCCAGTTTGACCAGATCAATCCTTGCGTGAAATTATCTCCAAGCATACATTTAAAATTTTAAGATTTTTTTTCCAATTTATTGATATTTTCACATTCTTTCTCTGGTCATTTTTCTCAACTCAGAGTTTTTACCTCCTGTTTCATTGTCCTCAATTGAATATAATACTATCTTAATAGAATTATGATTATAATTTCAGTTTTTAACCAATCATTGGTATAAGCAACATCCATTCAAGTAAACTATATTTTTTTCACCGATATTTTAAGAAAAGAAAGTTTACAGAAATTTCCTATAATGAGCCATTTTTGCATATGTAATAAGGTGATATATTGGGAAGAGAACCAAACATAAATCTGGCCAAACTACTCAATAATGTAGCTGAAATGGGGTAACTTGGTGACTCAGTCAGTTAAGCATCTGACTCGTGATTCTGGCTCAGGGCATGATCTTAGTTTCTCACTGAGATTGAGCCCCACATGGGGTTCTGTGCTCAGCAGGGAGTCTGCTGAAGATTCTCTCTCCCTCTCCCTCTGCCCCTCCCCCTGCTTACACTCTTTCTCTCTAAAAAATGGATACTTTAAAAAAAAATAATGTAGCTTAAATATTTTACACATAAAAAGAAATTCTGATATAATATTTATTAATATCTGCTGCCCACCTTTTTTTTCTTTAGTAACAGTGTGTATTTCCACAATACCTGCCCACAAGGAGGTTACCCATTAGCAAGTGATGAAGGCAGTTAATAAAATAATAACACATATGGTAAGGTGGAAAGCGTTATGGAGAATAAAATAAAAGACAAGTAAATTCTGGTGGAGGTGATTCAATTTTTAATGGGAAGGATAAGAATGTCTTTGCTAAAAGGTGATTTTCATGCAGACATTTGAAAGATATGAAGAAGAAAACTATGGTTCTCTGGATCAAGGATATTCCAAGCAAAAGAATAAGCAAGAACAAAGGCCCTGGGGTAGGAATGAGTGAGCGTGCTTTATGATCAGGGCTGAGGCCCATGCGACTCACAAGGGGTGAAACAGAGAGCAGTTGGAAAGAGGTGAGTGAAAGGAGGTCAGATGGTTTAAATGCCTTTCTGGCCAATATGAAAGTGTTACTTTTTGATTTTTGTGGAATAGGAAATAATTAGAGAATTTGGAGCTAAGGAGTGGCATGGCAATATGTTTTAAAAGGATCAGTTGAAGTGTTGTATTGGGAAGACCAAGAAAGCTGTCAAGGTAGAACTAGAGGTATGAGTAGAAGTTTTACCAACTCAGCAGTGTTTTTGGACATCAATTCGTGATCAAACTCATGAGACAAAATAGGATTTACTGAGCAACAAGTTTGTTTAGCTAAAAAGTACAGAAATAGGGATGATGTATGTATAATGGTAACCTGGTGGGAGACATGAGCCTCCATGCTATGTGTATGGTCAAAGGTGGATCACCTCAGCTCTGGGAAGCCAGCAACTTGAGGGTTCCTTCTGCTTTTATACCTTCTATTGACTAATACAACTGCATATAATCAATTTCAAATTACTTTCAATAATTTGTATTAGTCAATACAAAAATTGAATAATTAATCTCCATAGGATAATACAGTCCTGCATTCCATTCACAGCATGTGTAACAAGACTAATTTATCTTAGAAAGAGTATTGATCTTAGGCTATCCTTAATTAGTGTAGCAAGGAAGAGTCCATCAAATATTAAAATCTCAAAATTTCCCATCCTAACCAGATTTAAGATGGAACCTCAAAAGACATACTTATTTAGTAGTCTAATTCAAAGAAGTCAAATGGCTTTGTTCTTAGTCTTAAAAGACTTCCTTACAAGGATGCCTTTTATGGTTAACACATTAGAGCCATTCCAAACAAACGTTGTTGTTGTTTCTCTGTATCGTCCAATATGGCAGTCAAGGCAGCTCATGAGCAAAAAAAGAAAACCACCCCAATTTCTGTTAGTAATTCTCTTCCCCACCTCATTTAGTTTAATGGAAAGGAGAATTATCCATTTTGGAAGGTACATGTTACTGCTACACATTCCTTCTTTAATAAATATATCTTTGAAATTTCTTTTTTTATGTTATGTAGACATATTAAAGGGTTAAGAATACTGGAGAGATTTGCCATCTATAAAAAAAGTACTGTTTAGTCATTAGAAACTGGGTATAATCTTCTCTTATTGTCCTCACTTTCAACTAAAATTCTGAGATTATAAAATACACAATTTTGACATTCTAAAATAGTTCTCTGAACATATTTATAAAGTAATTAACATTTGCTAACTCATCCAATCCAGGTAAGTTATTGCTTTTTCTTATCTGTCTGGAAAACACACAGAATGGAAGATAAGCAGGGGAAATTTTCCTCTTAAGGATGAGTCCTGTGCTTTGTCAAACACTTTTCTTTTCCCAGCAGAATTAAAGACAATAAAGTCAAATTTTATAAAAATTTACCAAGACATAAATATTTTGCTTATAAAATATGCCATATAGAATATCGTACTTCAAAGAATACTATAAATTATAATCTATTACATTTTTTCAACACTCGAAATGACATTTATTCTCTCTGGAATCTCATCATCATGACTCACACAAATCTACTTAAATGTTATATCACTCTATGGAAGATAAGAAACTACTTCAGATTCTTGTTTGTAATTTCTTCAGTAGCAGACTTTCTAGCACCATTCTCAGTATTTGTGTCATTGTTTAGAGCTCAGAATAGATAGCATACTTTGTGATACACAGATACTTTTAGTTAACTAGTTCTTGTACAATATAGTCTACAGGAATTAAATATCCAAACAAGAGATCCAAGAAATCGGTACCTCTGTTAATTTTTGGAATCAAACCTCAGGTATGCAAAAACTAAATAATGACTAGAGTCATATAATTTAATATGCCCATTTCACTTGAAAATATGAACTGTTTCTAAGAAAATAGGTCTACAAATTTTAGAAGTTATATTCAAATGTGTCCTTACTGAGAATCTGGTTGTTTTTTAATATTTATTCAATTATGTCTTTGTAAAAACTAAAATTTAGTTATACATGTAATGTATTAATTGAGGAGCATTTAAAGGGCATTTGATTACTATATAGTGAAAGAATACATATTAATAATTTAAGAAAATGCCATGAACCCAAATCAGTAAAATATATAATTTTTGAGATTGTCTTCAGTTTCTACATAAGTCTAAATTATCCCCACTCCATGACAAATTTAATTGGGAACTAACATATAAGTAAATGCACATTTCTCATTAAAATCAAACAAATTATATTTAGTGAGACTATTTCCTTGAATTTTTTGTTTCTTAGTGAAAATATTCTATTAATGACTAATTTTATTATATGATTAATACTGTACAAGTACTTTCTGCATTTCTTTGTCTAAATTACAATTCGTCTGTATGACTAAAGGCCGTGATTATCTGCTGTTTATATTGCTGAACAGAGAGAGGCTCTCAGGTATTTATAGCTGAAACGCTTTTATGTTTGGATCTAATATGTGCATATTTGCTAGAGATATATGTGGTATTGAAAAGTGACAGGGCAATAACACTCTTTCAACAGAAAAAAACAGCATCTCAAGTGGAAAGAGAAAGGAAATTCTATCCAAGAGATAACATAACATTTGGAGGGTAAGGAGTATTCATTTTCTCTCTGACTCAGACATTAGACATTCCAGTGTTCTTCCATACTCTTCCCACCACAAAAGCTATATGCAAATCCTTAGAGACAGAAAGTAAATTGCATTTCAAAGAATTTTAACTTTTAACTATAATTCACTTTTGAAATTTAAAAAAAAAAGAGGAAAAACAAACACCTTATTTGTATTCAGCTCAAACTTATTGGCGTGAATTAACAAATCATGAGATTTTAGAAGTTTTGGGATTAAGTTTTCACTCTTTTTAGATTACTGTTTACTGTGGGTTATCAAAAGGTATTTTATAAAATAAGATTTTCATACTTCTATTGATAAATTGTATCTATTTAACTAAATATGCATAAGCACTGCAATTGGTCATGAATTGTTATAGGCAAGGATGATAAGAATATTCTTACAATACAGTTTGCACTGTAATGGACACCTCACATTAATGAAGAAGGACAATGTATCTGCAAGCAAATATTTGCTATAAATAACAGAATATCCAATTATAATTGTGTTAAAATATAAAAAAGAATTTGTGTCTTTATCTGGTTTGAAAATCCAGAAGTGGGTTTGGAATTAAACAAGCTATTGGCTCAAGTAGAATGACCACAACCTCATTTTTATTTATTTCTCACCTCTACACCTGAGATATTTTGGAAATTGAGAAGAGATGCCAGAGAGACAACATGGTGAACAATTATAAAATTAAAGTCTATTTGTTGTGTAGTAGTAAAAGCAAGAAATACACAAATAATTAATTGATTCATATATGTGTGTACACATATCTATGATTCTACACAGGCTGTGTGTGTGTAACTCAGTTCTGTCGTTTTCTACCTGTGTATGTTAGATAAGATATTAAACTCTGTGTGATCAGGTTACACATCTAAAATGTGACAATCATAAGGAGTAACTCCCTCAAAGAGTTGTAGTAAGATGAAAGAATGAATTAGTATTACTGAAGTACTTAGAACAGTGACTGACAATAATGAATGCTATATGACTTTATTATTAACAAATAAGGGACTATTTTTAAATGACATATCGATTAAACATTCTTTTATGGCAGCTAAGGAATATGATTATATGTTGAAAAGTAATTTAAAGATTGGTACTTCAATGTTGAAGTACAAAATGAGTGATCTGTTTTATTTTTATTTTGTCCTCTCAATATGATTTTTTAATCTTCCATGAGTTGATAAGTAATGTAATGTTTCCAAAAAAGTAAGTTGTGTCTCAATATGTATAGATTTATTTTAAATGTTAATTTGACCATTTGGAAGGTCAAAATTGTATTTCTCATTTATTAATATTGCATACTAACGTCTTGGAAGAAACCAGTTCAATTAAGCAAAAGTGTTTGACATTTGAAAATGTTAACCCATGTGCTTTATTGTCCAATATAATGAATAGATTGCCAAAATAGTCAGTTTTGAATTATTTTAAGAGAAAGAGCACAGCATGAATGACAATATTTTTCTTGAAATTTATAAGACTCAAGGCAATTAAACAAAGCACTTTATTAGAGCTAAAAATAAGATAACCACATACTTCTGAGAAACAGAGATATATTTGTCCTAAAACAAAGTTTAGTTGCTTTTAGAAGGTGGAAGTCAAATATAATTGGAGGCTGCTGATTATAATTCAAATTTCCATTTTCTCAAAAGCAATATGTATAAAGAAGAAAAGTAAAACTGTATTTAGTACATTAAAATGTTTCTATATCGTGGATTATATCAGGCTCTTTTGTTTACATATATGTTATTAAAATATGATAAATAAACCTTCCTAGATAATTATTTTTAAGAGCTTTACTAGGTATAATTAACAAACAAAGAACTGCACATATTTAATATGTACAGTTTGATGAGTTTGGATATATGCAAACACCCATGGTATCATCACCAGCATCAAGGTAATAGACATATTCAACAGCCCCAAAGTTTCCTTGAATCTCTGATTTTACTTTGCTTTGTTTTTGTGGTAAGAATACATAAATGGAATTTACCCCCTTAACGAATTCAGAAGTGAATACTATATTTTAATCCTAAACACTATGTTGTACAGTAGCTATCTAGAAATTACTCCTCTAGCATAACAGAAACTATATACATATTGAAAAAAATCCGCATTTCCTCCACCCTTCAGTCCTGGCAAATATAACTGCATTCTCTTGATTCTGTGAATTTGATTATTTTAGATGCTGCATATAACTAGAATCATGCGGCGTGTGTTCTGTGACCAGCTTAGGATATGTCCTCCACCTTAACCTATGTTGTTGCAAACGGCAGAATTTCCTTTATTTCCAAGTTTAAATAATATTATTTATTATTATTTCCAAGGTTGAATAATAGTCCATTGCATTTATCTACCACATCTTTATCCATACGTCTTGGGTTGTTTCCATATCCAGCCTATTATGAAGAATGCTGCAATGCACGTGGGAGTGCTGATCACTCTTCAAGATCTGGATTTCAATTCTTTTGGATATATATCCAGAAGTGGGACTGCTGGATCATGTCGTAGTTCCATTCTTATTTTTTTTTTTGAGTAATCACGATGATATTTTCCATAGCTGCTGCACCATTTTCAATTCTCAGCAACAGTCACCAAGGGTTTAATTTCTCCAACACTTCTAACTTCTAATCCTCTCCAATACTTCTTTTTTACAATAGCCATCCTCACAGGTGTGAGGTGATGTCTCATTGCAGTTTAGATCTGCATGTCCCTAATAAATAAAGTTTCAGAGCATATTTTCATGTATGTGTTGGACTTTTGTATGTCTTCTATGGAGAAAAATCAATTCAAGTCCTTTACCCAGAGTTTTTAAAAATTTTTTTAATTCTAAAATTCATATAGAACTAGAAAACACCTAAAATAGATAAGACAAACTTGAGAAAGAATAGAAGTTGGAAGCATCCATGCTTCTTCATTTCAAAACATATTACAAAGCCACTGTAATCAAACCAACAATATTGGCATTAAAACAGACATATAGACCAATGGAACAGAACAGTGAGCCCAGAAATAACCATTGTTTTTTATATATATATATATATATATATATATATATATATCTTCAACAAGGGTATAAATAATACACATGGGGGAAATTATAGTCTCTTCAACAAATGGTATTGGGGAAACTACATATCCACATGCTGAAGAATAAGAGTGGACCCTTATCTCACACCATACATAAAAATCAACTTAAAATTAAGCATGAGAGACTATGGACTCTGAGAAACAAACTGAGGACTTCAGAGGGGAGAGGAGTGGGGGAATGGGATAGGCTGGTGATGGGTAGTAAGGAGGGCACGTATTGCATGGTGCACTGGGTGTTATATGCAACTAATGAATCATCGAATTTTACAGCAAAAACCAGGGATGTACTGTATGGTGACTAACATAATATAATAAAAAAAAAACATTAAAAAAAAAAGAAAGTGGAAAATCCCAAAGTCACATAGTATAGGATGCGTTATCCTAAAGAATGGGAAAACCCAAAGGCACATAGTGTATGATACGGTTCATAATGTTTTATTGAGGCTATAAACTGGGGGAAGCACTAAGAGATCATTTATGTGATACAATTATTCTGTGGTGAATCCATGAGGTTGATAAGCCATATGTAGATGGTTCTTTTCTCTAGGATGGTATTTTCATTTCACAGGTGAAGAAAATAAAGGCATTTCTTTTCTTTAAAAAAAATCAACTTAAAATGAATTAAATATTTATGAATGTAAGACAGAAACCCTGAAACTCATATAAGAAACAGGGGGAAAAACTTCTGATATTGATCTGGGCAATAATTTCTCATATAGGACATCAAAATCACAGAAAACAAAAGAAAAAAAGAAAGTGGAACTACATTTTAAAAAAACAAAAAAAAAACTACATCAGAAAAAAAGTGGGCTATAAGAAACTAAAAGTACTTCTCCACAGCAAAGCGGAGTTAAAAGGCAAACTAAAAAATTAGAGAAAGTATTTGCAAACCATGTCCCTGGTTAAAGAGTTTAAAGCCCATATTATATAAGGAACTCCTACAACTCAATAGCAAAAATACAAATAAATTTATTTAAAAATGTGTAAAGGACTTGAAAAGACATTTATCCAAAGAAGACACACAAATGGCCAATAGATATAAGATGTTCCATATCACTCATCATCAGGGAAATATAAACCAAATCACAAAGAGGTATCACCTCACACCTGTCAGCATGGCCATTACCAAGGAAACATAAGGTAACAAGAGTTGACAAAAATGTGAAGGAAGGAAAACCTTGTATACTGTTGTTAGGAATCGTCAATTGTCAATTGGTGCAGTCATTATGGAAAGCAGTATGGAGAAGCCTCAAAAATTACAAATAGAATGATTATATAATCTAATAATTCCACTTCTAGGAATATATCCAAAATTTGAAATCAGAAGCTCTAAGGAATATTTATATCCTGTGCTCATTGAAGCTTTATTCACAATAACAAAGGTATGGAAACAACCTAAATTTCATGGATGGATAAAGAACATTTGGTATATGCATATAATGGAATTTTATTATATTTTCATTATTAATTTTATTGCCATAAAAATAAGGAAATTCTGCCATATGCAGCAACATAAATTAACCTGGTGACATTATGCTAAGTGAAATGCGCTGGTCACAGAGGGACAAGTAATGCATGATGCCCCTCCATGAGGTATTTAAAATAGTCAAACTCACAGAACCAGAGAATAGAATGGTGTTGCCAGGGGCTAGGGTAGGGGAAATAAGGAGTTACTATTTGATGAGTATAACGTTTTTTGTTACACATGATGAATAAGTTTTAGAGATCTGATGTACAACTTGTGCCTATGGCTAATAATACTGTATTGCTTATTTGAAATTGATGCAGCTCATGTGTTTTATTTTTTAACTTGTTTTTGTTGTGGTGGTGGTTGTTAATATATTCATTTGCACTTTCAGAACCAAGATTAATTGTGAAATTTAACAGGAATGGCATCAAAAGATCAATTATGACCTCTGTAAGGAATGTACACTGTTGCTCGATTTCTAAACTAACAACTTAGTTCTTCACCTGCAGCTAGCCCCCCTTTCATCCTCCAAAATGAGACACAGAATAGCACCAGGTTTCTGGTACCCTCAACATTTCAAGAGACAAAACACAGAGGTCAGAGAAGGGTTAGAAGAACCACAGTACAAAATGTAATTTTTTAAAAAGTGGCCAAAGGATCAAGAGCAAACCCATCCTTGCCTCCAGATTAATGGCTGGACTGAAAGAAATGGGAGGAGGTCTTCAGGGAAGGAGAGAAGGGAGGACGAAGGAAAGAAAGAGTTGATGCACAATTACAAAAGAAATTATTAAACTTCCTTTGGTCGTCTATCTTATCACAGTTATTTTTTGATAGATAACAGATGACCGAAATTCAAAATTAAGACAAGTGAATATATTAATTTAAAAACAATAACTCTTTGCACTGACTAGGGACAAAATCAGGCCATAGAAATACAGTTGCTCACTACAATTACTTGTGGGGATATAGGAGAAGGCACTGTTTACTTAATGCATTATATATTTGTGACAGAATTAGACATTTTTTTCATTTCTCATTATAGCAGTGTAACAGAGTTTGCAACCTGACACACTGTGGACTGAATCCAATCTACACAGTTTTGATAGAAACAATAAATATGAATGTCATTAAAAAAGCATCAGTTCTCTGATTCGCTACAGGCCATATAGTTCTCTATTATGTTTCATTCAGTTCATTCATACATTAACTTTACTGCTTCTTCCTTGTATGTGAGACTGAGATGCAGAATAAAGCAGAAACACTCACATACACTATATATATGCCTGCACCTAATACCAAAGGCTACTGCGGATATCCTGAATTCTCACACTAGAATCCAGCGTTATTATCTCTGATTCTGTTTTCCCAGGTTTTCTACAACTGGGATCACCAAATAATCCTCCTGAAAACTCACCCATCCACCTGCCAGATCAATATTCACAATACCATTAATGAAACAATGGCCCCATATAATGTGCCTTAATATGATGCCATGACCCTGGACTCAGAAACCAGAGGTTTCTTCATGACCTAATGTGGGTAAGCTACACCTAAAATGAAAGAATTTCCAATGCTTATATTGGAAGGGTCTATAAGAAATAGTTCACAATTGTGACTGTGATTAGTCATTATGTATTTATTTTTCGATAATTCTAAATATGTTCATGTTGAGTTGGCTTGAGAAACAGTAAAACTTTAAAAAATACAATAATTATCAACCCCATTATCTTAAGTAGAGTTGAGTTTGTAGGATCTGATCCAATTAGAATGGAAGCTATTGAATCAGAATACCAAGAATATATTTGAAATGAATCTGTACTCATAAACCTTAGTTTGTTTCCTCAGAAGCCTTATAAAACTGGAAAGTTTCTCTCATGGGAGGTTGGTAAGTGTTTGGCTGAAAGTTACCTATTTAGCAAGATTACAGAGAGAAAGGTATAGTAGTTTTATTTTGTAGTGGAATGAAACTAGTCCTCTTGAAACCTTATCAAATTAGTTCAAAATAACTACCTAGAATATTGCATTGCTCCTTATGTCACTGTATGAAAATACCCTTGAAGTTAAATTAATAATTACAGACTTTCATGATGATTGATAAAGATCTACTTTTCCAATTGGTGGAAAATACAGATTGAGAAACAGCATGCCCAGGTTTGACATCCCAAAGTTCATAAATAACTAAAACTTCAGAAGATAATTAGGCAAGCTATATTGTTATTGAGAATGTGAGACACCATGAAACACAGTGTCTGGGCTGAGAGAGTGGAGTGTTTACAACGAACATTTTTGAGGTAGAAGAGCTTTGGGTGCTTAGAAGATCCTTTTGGGGACTATTATAAAAGTAACTAAAAAGGGAGTAGAGATGAAATCGTTCAAGTGAAGAATAATCTAAATTAATCCACCTAATTTTGGAAATGTCTTTCAGCTGATACTGAAACCTCTAAGGATTATTGAAATATTTGGAGTGGGAAAAAAAAAAGGAGAGTTTGTATGAAGCAACAAGGATATCAAAATAATGTTTAAACCAGGGCCAAGAATTAAAAAAAAAAAAAGGCTTTATGCACAAAAGGAGGAAAAACAAATCAAAGCAAACAAAGAGAGGGCTAAATTAGTAACATTCTGAAAACAGGAGTGATAAACAGTCACAGCTGTTCAACGGACATCTTGAGCATGACATATGGTGGACTGCGTCATTTACAGGGAGGTACTCTGCAAGAAAATTGCACCCTCAGAAAAGTTCTAGGATTGAGTAAGGACCTGAGAAATAAGGTGAAAATAAGTTAAATAAATTAGGTGAAAATAATACTTGGATTGTATTTATAATTGCATAAAATTCAGAGTTGTTATGTGATGGTAGAATTTATATAAAATCTCCTATAGATCATAAACCAATTATTTTTTATTCCTCCAAAAGAAGAACTATATTTCTTATATAAGCCAATGTTTCTGTTTGTTTTTTGTTTGGTTTGCATCCATAGAAAAAATTCATGCCAGCAGATAGGGATAGAGATTTGCAGTTTTTGTTGGAGAAAAGTCATGTTTCCAATCATGTTGTAATGTGGACATAATTCCTTCAACTATGTGTTACTTGTCACTTCCATGTAAATTTCTGTTTCCAATTTAGATAGTGTAACTATGGCTTCAGGTCTTTCCTTGAAAAAACTTTCCACATTTCCCTATAACTCTCCTTAGTATTTTAATATGTGAACCTGCACAAAATCAACCATGGAGCAATCCAACAATTTTACCTTTGGAATCTCTCACCCTGGATGCTGTTTACAACCATGTGGATTCATAGATTGGATCCCCATTTCCCAGTACCAATGGGACAGGAAATAAATACCACAGTGAACATTCCACACCAAAGCCTAAGCCCACCACATCTGTAGCTTATTCCATTTTTCATGTATTCCTCTTTGTGGAGACCCATGATGAATCAATTAATAAACTCCAACATTTTTGTACACCTAGGATCAATTTTCCCAGAGTAATTCTGTTTCATGAGGTCTCTGTTTTATGTAGTCTATTCAATAAGCAACAAGGAGTCACCAGTATTTTTGTGAGTAGGCTGTTATCTTGAGGAATGAAGAGTTCTTGGAAGATAGCCTACTCACTATACTAAAATCAGATTGAAGAGAGAAACGAATAGCAACAAATAAATCGGTTAAATTTGATGCCTGTAGTTCAAAAACATGAAAATAAGGGCCCATCCAAACACTTTTAGGGACACGAAGGATACATTGGACTTAAAAGATGTGTTCTATATGTTGGAAGAAGAAGGTGTAGGGAAGAAACCATTAAAATAACCGCAAGGCACACTGTTATGTTGCTGAGATGCCTGATGTCTTTGTACTCTCTAAAGAGCTGATGGCTGAATCTCTGCTGGAGACTCTTCCTTGATCTAATTCCCAGTGAGAGAGAGAGAAGCCACTGGGGAGAGATAGACAGAGATCATTCATACTTAGAGGGGGCCAAAGATGCAGTTCAGGCACCCACCTGGAGGTTAAGGCACTGTGGACTTTTATCGCTATTTCAAGGTGTATGCGTTAATGTGTATTAACAGCAAGGTTATTATAGGTAATTTTATGCTAGAATTGTTGCATTGTTTTTGAATAATTCTGTAATAGATATAAAAAAATTGAAAAATAAAACTAAAGTTAGGTGACAAAAATCTGTGTCTTTAGAATTATGCCTTTATTGTGCACATTACTTTCTGCAAGTTAGATTTCACATAATGAACTATACCATGTTTACTTTTTGAATTTAGGGAAATGGTATTATCTTTGAAGACCTTTCATACATTATTTTTCTTCACACAAAGAAAATGATCTGGTGACTTTTTTTGGCTGAATTTCTCTCACTTCTATCTGATTACTTTACAAAAATGAAAGAAAACAGAGGATTTTTTTTCCATTCCATTGATTTCTGAGAGCTATGCCCAAAAGCAATTATTTGTATATAAATATTTCTAGATAGCAATGGTTTTCTTTCTTTGTATACACTACTTTGTAGGCTATGCATTTTTCTCTCTGTATGTCACATCCATGGATCTAGGTAAGGAGGTAATGAGGGTCAACACAAGAAAGTCCATAGAAATAGTTAGTTTGGGGCTTCTGACTTTCATAATCCTAAATTTTCACTTAAGGTAAAAGATATAGAAAAGGCATGATTATGTAAATTATTTTCTGCCCAACTTTAGATACAACTAGAAAACTATACAGGGAAGAGGCAAGAATCTACAGTATTGGTGGATGTGTGGAGAGTATCCTGTGACAGAACTAGGTAAGTAGACATCTGAAGTGCAGAGTGTGTGTTCCCTGAACCCCAGAGTAAATCTGGGGAATATACTAGTTCCTTGTGGCCCCATGACAGAACGAATGTTTACATGCTTTGTCCAGGGATGCCTGAGATATGATAACACATTTTCCAGTAGCCCCAAAGAGAAAGATACCTAAGGATACTTTCAATGCAATTAGAGGTGGTAAAGACAGGGCAGAGAGACCACAGGCCTAAAGAGAGAAGACAGAAAATCAGCAGTGCCGGGCACGGACAAGTGAATAACCATGAGTCCAGAAGAAGGATATCTGAGACAGATTAGATTGTTCCTCTATCTTTGAACCATTTGTTCTCCAGAACTCCTACAGAAAACCAAAGAAAGATTATGAGACACTAAATTAATTAATATTAAATGGCTCAGAATGTGGAAAATGGTCTTTGAAATTGAATTTAAGTTCACATACACAATCCATTTTTACAGACCAAATATAGTGGATGAGATTCATGCCCCCTACACTATTAGTTAAAAATTACCAAAGTAAAAGACACATATTCATAAAACCATTAAAGAGTCAACTTTCTGCTTTAGAAATATTCTTCAGACATGAAGTGTTTGCAAAATTTGCCTTAGGAAATCTTTATGAACCTTTTCCTTCCCCCCTTTTGTTTTCTAAACTCTTGGAGGAATTCAGTGCTACTCTCACTACTATTACTATCACCACTTACTCACTTATGAAAGTCTTTGTATTAGAAATAAAAGGGCAAATTTGTTCATAATACCATGTAAATAATTTGTCACAATTGATGTTTTAATTTCTCCATTCAGAGACATGCAAACTGTGCAGCAGGATAGAAGTGGTTCTGTGCTTGGTTCCTCTTCCCTTCATTCTTTCCTAACTCATCAGTAACTCAAACAGAGAAAGTTCTAGTAGAATGTTCATCTCCCAGGAAGTAAAATTTTTAAAAAAGCTGAGATAGTTATGTGCAGTGTTTCTACTGGTCATGGAGTTCACTCATTCTATTTAAAAATGATATTGCACTATAAAAGATGAATGGCAAAATTCTTGCTAGAATTTAAACAATTGTTTTCTTTACTTACAACATTAACTGGCAAGTAAAAGTCACCATTACAAGCTGAGACAATGCAAGAAATAAATATATTTTTGTACCTTTAATGACATTTTTTTCTTGGTGTTTTCCTACTTTTTGAAGGAGCTTCAAATTTTTATTTTACAGAGGGCCTTACAAATTACAATATTGGGCCTGAATTGCCATGTAGTCACATTTTAAAACTTGAAAGAAATTGTACAGATTCAAAATCATATACTTCTAATTGAGAGAAGTCAGTTTCAGCAAACTAAAAAGCAGTATTTTATTATGAAATTATAAAATAGCTAAGCATAGACCCTCCCTAGGGTTACCTAGAAAACACAAACATATTACTTTTAAAATTTTCCGTGCCTGAAAATGGCAAAAAATGCCCAATTAAATTATATTTTATTAATCCCCTCCCCAAATGAGATTCCAATGTGTCACTTGCATTGGGAGAATATTTGTTAAGTTATAAGTTGAATCTGGATTATTTGACTATTCAGATAAATCTTCCATATATGTCAACAATTAGAAATAAGATGAATAAGCAACCTGTATTTAACATCTGTTATGATCCTCAAATCAAATTAATAGCTGTGGCTCTTATCTTCTTTATTAGAGAGACAAATACAGAGTATTGTTTGTATACCAAGGCTTCATTGCCAGGGTATCTTGCTATTGCTTTTACATTTTATCCAAAAGATAAGCAATTTTCTCATGTTCTGACTGAAAATACATATAGTTATCTAAGTAAGAGACTTTTATTCTAGATTCAAAAAGAAAGGTGATCTTTTTCTTACCTTAATTCCCAACAGATAGTAAAAGTTTACCTAAAGATATTGTCATTAAGTATTTGACAATAACTAATCTTGTTTTAAAGTTTAATGTGTTTGTTACCTTATGTGATAAGATTGTTGGTGAAATGATAAGATTGTTTTTTGTTTGTTTGTTTTGTTTGTTTGGTTTTTGGTAGAATAAAGATTTAGGGAAAATATGCATTGACCTTCAAAGAATCTTACTTACTGTCCTTTATTGTATGAATACCTTCAGAATCTCAAAGACAAGAAGAAAAGTGACAATTCTTGCAGATATAGAAAGTTTTTAAAATTAGCTAGCAAGTCAGGCAAGCAGCGGAATATCTCACAACGAACAATAAGAAGAGGTCATTATCTCAGATACCCAATTAAGTGACCACACTTCTGAACTGGCCAGGCTTAATTAGTTAGGGAAAGCATAGTTTTAAACCAGTTGGGTCAAATTTTAAAGAAAGAATATAATTGAATTTGGTCCCTATCACCCATAACAATGTTTTTGAGGATAGTTAAAGAAAGTAACTGATAAAAGTAAAATTGAATAAACCCTGTGGGTTTTTTTTCAGGGATGAATAGCAGAATAATCCAGTTATACTTGAAAATTATCACAAGGAGAAAAAAAAATGGATGAGATTTGATTAGAGACATAAGTGATATGATTCTTGTTTTAATGTTTTGTTTTACTGTATATTTCATATATATTCTCTAACACAGGTCAATGATTATTTAGGATTTGCAAAGTTATAGACTTATGCATCCTCCCTAATATGAAATCTATGTACTGCTTCTGCCTATTCTTCCAAAGGCAATGTGAGGTATACAACAACAACAACAAAACAGGGATGTGAACAAATAACCAAAGGAAAGAGAGGAAGGAAGGAAATTATAAAAACGCATTTTTAAGACAATATGGAGTTAAGACATATGGGTAATCGATCCAGGAATATAGGAATTTGCTTCAATAACAGGAAATGTATCTTCTCATATATGGATGAATAGTGACCTCCATAGAGTCTTATTTTTAAAAATGTGCAGGATTTTGTTTTCATTGACTTAGGTTAAAGCAAAAAAAGGTCACAAAAATTGTTATGATCATCCAATGATAATTGACTATAACAATACGTAGGTACGTCAGAGAATTCATCATAGCATTCTCTTAGGAACACAGAAAAATCACATTCCCAAGCCTCTTTTGAAGTCAGTTTGGAGGTCATGGAACTAAGTTTTGGGAAATGGAATATAAAAAGTATGAAAACAGCCACTTCCCAGTGGGCCTTTAAAAAACATTGTGTGTGCTACTTCTGCTCCCTTTTCCCCTTCCATGGCTCCTTGAAGCACTGGGTTAGGTGGCACAGCTACAAGAAGGGAGAAGTCACAAAATAATCATTTAAGAGAGAGAAGCTGTGGAAAAAATGAGGTTGTCAATAAATAAAACTTTAATGAATTAAGACCCTGAGTCTTGGCAGTTTATGACCATAGGAAAGTCTAGTCTATTCTAATCAGTAAAAATTTTGATATATATAAATTTACATATAGGTAGGGTGCTGTACTATTAAAAAAAAAACTTAAAATACATCTCAAAGCATTATTTCTCATGATCAGGTAGCAAGGTAACAACTATAATATAACACATGTAAGAGACTGAAAATCTAAAAGCCACGCGCTATAAATTTGGAGGCAGACTTTATGCATACAAGACTTAGAGGATTAATGAAGATAGATGTGCTTGTAGCCATTGGCAAATTTTTTAAAGATCTGAGAAGAGATACTCTAGAAATTCAAGGCTTTCCAAGAGTGGGGGGAGAAGATTTCTGAAATAGAATTTTATAAAAGTTTTATGGAAAGAAGCCAGTAATATAATTTTGATTTAGAAATGTGGCCCAGAAAAAAAAAATCAAATTAAAGATGCCCCTCCTCTTACTTTTCCCCCCAAATAGCTGCTAGTGTTTTTCCAGAAGCTAGCAAGAGAATGAAAGGGTCAAGGGGCCAGAAAACAGGAAAGTAAATATACTTGATGTCTGCGCCCAGGAAGGAATTTTAGATGACAAGAAAAGATCAGAAGTTTATTAAGGTTTTGCAGGCTTACCAAAAACAAAACAAAACAAACAAACAAACAAACAAACAAACATCCAATACTCTAGATCTTCAAGACTTTTTAAAGCATTGGGTCCCAACTTCCTTTTAGGTGAGGAAAGACTCATTACATACCCCTCAAGGAGTACCTGGGTCTCCATTCCCCAGATCAGATATGACCAAGGAGAGTAATGAACAAGAAGTTCTCAGAGGTCAGAGACAGAGTTCACAAAAAAAAAAAAAAAAAAAAAAAAAAGAGTGGACAAGAGTTTCGTTCCTTCCAGTGAGCAGAATCAGAGTTTTATCAAGGTGATTCCTTCACCCCCAGTGTGTACACCAGGAAACTTTATTAAAATCTCTTCCCAGTGAGATTTAAATTGTTGTTTTCCAGTTGATATTGTATGTTTCCTATTCTTTGCCTTTCCACCAGATGGGAGCAATTACTGTGTGTGTATTCTGCCTTGTTCCATCACTGCATATTGGGTGTTAGTGCTGGAGGGGTAAGATAATTTGCCTTTTAAATTTGTAGGTCTATAGACTAAAAGGAGTCACATCTGGATCTGATTGCACCTAGAGACATACACTCTAAACAATAATCAGTGACCAGATGGGACTTTATATGGTCTCTCCCAGGGAGGGGTGAGAATGTTCTATGTGCAAAAGTAGAATAAAATGCTTTGGTAACCCAAATGTTCTGTCAAAGATAAGATGTATTCAGACCACTCTCTTTTTGGGCACAAAGAAATCTGACCTTCCAAATCTTTCTTGCAGTTAGATTGAAGACCATCTGATTGAATTCTGACTAGTAGAATGTAGACATATGTGAAATAAAACACTTCCAGGTTTGGCCCATAAGTACTGGCCCATGCACAATATTTCCCTGTCTCTTTTTGCCCTTCAGCAGGGACCTTGGAGTCTGGGTGTTCCAGATCTACAGCTACAGAATGGAATGTCCTGGTTCCCAAGTCACCAAAGACGAAAGGGCTGGCCTGCATCAGACTATAATAGGAATAGGAAATAATACTTTGCTGTGCTAATCCACTGATGTTTGGAAGCATGTCTATTATAATATTGCCTATTCTATCTTCTCTAATAAAATTATACAGATGTATTGAAAACACAAAAAATAAAACAATCCTAAACAAAAATAGCAATCAATCCTAATGAGAAAATAGCATTAAAACAAAATTGCCCCCACAAGATCCAGATAATTGTCTTCCATTGTCACTGAAACCAAAAATAGTATTTTTCACCCTATCTGTGTCTGCTTTAGTGAGTGAGAAGAGAAGAGCAGTTTCTGGTTACATGTTGGCAACCGGAGGATATAAATATCAAATTGCCTCTAGCATTGGCAAAGGCTCAGGAGTCCATCCTGAATTGAGGGATTATCCAGCACTCTTTTATCGAATAGAATAAATCCTTGCACAGTACTTTCAATCCAATAACTGAAAAAATGTAGAGAGCAAATCCAACAATTTATACTACCATCAGCCCAGCTGAGCCTACTTTCCAAAGCCATCAGAACACAGAAAAGTAAAAAAACAGACACCAGTAACTCCCTGAAAAATGAGGGACTGGTGGGAAGAGACAAAGTGAACCATAATGAGTGGAATGTGAGATAAGAAAGACAGGAAGAACAGCATGCTCGAAGAGAGAATACAAAATATTCTACCAAAGATAGAATATAAAGGATATATCCAAAGTAATAATCCAAGAAAAAAAGAATAACACAATAGCAATATTATTAAATATACATCTTAAATAATTTTTAGTGCAATACATCCATTTAGTAGAATGAAAAGGCAATTTGGTATTTAGATACTCCATAACTGCATGTAGGAGAAAGTAACGGGATGAGTAAAAGTAAACCAGGAAAACTCAAGTATGAGAATGGCGATTATTAATTTCATATTATGTTGCTTTAAGGAGAAAACATTTTAATATAAAACATTCAAATTGTCAAATGTTATATAATTGATTCTCTGTGGATATAACTGACATGACATTTGTATACTAAACAATTTTAATAAGAGCAAAATACATACAAAAAATTAAAATGTTCAAATAAAAGGAAAAGGGCATAATACATATAAGACTCAGTAAGTGATCTATACTAGAACACTAAAATAAAATAGTGGAAGGAGAAAAAAAGAACTGGATAATATATGTAATGTCGCTAAGCAAAAACATACATTTTAAATTATTCCATGATTAAAAGAGAACATATCTTTTTAAGTGCTCATATATTGAAAATTAATTATTAACTGTTCTAAACCCTTAAACCCCTTAAAACAAGTACCAATAATCCCCACTATATTTTCTGAATATAGTGTAATGAACCACAAAACACATGATTTGTATTTTTTTTTTACAGCATAAAAAATATACTAATAAAGAAATGTGTTCTACCCTGGGAATGTATAATCAAGTAATTTACATAGAGCTTTACATATACATTCAATATTCTTTTAATACCCTTTGTATCTCTATTTTTAAGTTTTAAATGTTGATTTACAATCATTTTACTGATTAGATTACATGCTTAATTTTTTGGGATATCTTATTGATATTTTATTAATTTTACATTGATATTGACTGACCTTCTAGTTTTCCAATAGTTTATTTTGCTTTTTGTTTAGGACTAAGGATCATTGTTTTAAGACTATCATATGTACATAACAATAGTTTTAATTTATATATTTTATAGACATAAATACCTGGATTATAATATAATTATTCATATACCATTCTGCAAATTTGGCCTTAGTTTCCACTTTTTTCCCAAAACATGTTAGGTAAATATTTTTACTTTGTTCTTAGAGTTGACAAATTTACTATTTTTATCATTGATATTAAATTCTATGTGTATTGCACTGCTACACCTGGAAAACCTGGTGTAGCTTTACTAAAATTCAACAACATTCTTAAAGGAAAAATAATTATTGCAGGTGCTTCAAGATGGCAACATAGGGAGATCCTGAACTTAGCTGCACCCACGAACAAAACAAAACTACAGTTACACATACAACAATTCTCTATGAATAAAACCTGAAAACTAGCTGAATACCTTTTTCACAATGAAGGATGAAAGAGCTGCATTGAGACAGTTAGGGGAGCCAGAGACACAGTCTCACCAAAACCCCAACACTGGATACAGTGACCCACATCTGGAGAGATCTCAGAAATACAGTTTTACTATGAGGAATGAAGGGTTCATGCCCCACATCAGTTACACCAAATTTTGGACCCTGCATCAGAGAGACAAGCTCCCCAAATATCTGGCTTTCTAACCAATAGGGCTATGTCAAGGATAACCATGGGGCCATAGGGAACAGAAATTTCACTTTTAAAGGGCTCATGTGCAGATACGCTCACCTTGGGACCCACAGCAAAAGCAACAATTTGAAAAATGCCTAAATCATGTGAAAAAGAGATTAATTTGCTAATCATAAATTACCTGCTGGAGGGGCAGGAGCCCATATGAACTTTCTTCAGGAGCTGAGGCATTGTCACCATTTTTGGATTCTCCCTCTACCATGCTAGCACCAGTGCTAGTGACCACCACCATTTTTGCATTCTCCTTCTAAACTGCTAGAGATGGGGAAGGGAGATGCACCCCATCCCCAAGCCATTCTTTATGCCCTGCCAAAGCTGTACACATAGCCGACCTAAGGGACAACCATTGAGCATCACACTTTGGTGTCCAAGAGGTATTGTATTTCTGCACCCCAATGGTCTAAAACAATCAGAGATACAGTTTTCAACAAGCTATCACCTCCAGGGCACTACACAGAGAGCAAACCAAAACACAACACCAGTCCTCCTATGGAAAAACATTTACTTGTCCTGGAGCTTTGACTGAGAGGCAAGATACATAAAAAGATGTAAAAGTGACATCAAAAACATAAAACATTGACTAGGAGAGTAAAATCTAGAGATTTAGAATACTTTAACTTAATTTGCTATCAACTAAAATGGACTACTCTACATACAGGGCATTATATGTGAGTCTCATAGTAATCACAAAGCAAAAAACAAAAACAAAAAAACAACGAAACAAACCAAAAACTACAGTAGAAACACTAAAGATAGTGAGAAAGAAATCTAAATGTAACACTATAGAAAATCATCAAATCACAAGAGAAAAAAAGCCAGAGAGAGGTAAAAGGAACATGGGAAATTTCTTTCTTTCTTTTTTCCACATTAAGAGTGAGATTATTTATTTATTTGTTTATTTATTTATTTATTTTTATTTTTTTATAATTTTTATTTTGTTATATTAGTCACCATACAGTGCATCCCCAGTTTTTGATGCAATGTTCCATGATTCATTATTTGCGTATAACACCCAGTGCACCATGCAATACGTGTCCTCCTTAATACCCATCACCGGCCTATCCCAGTCCCCCACCCTCCTCTCCTCTGAAGCCCTCAATTTGTTTCCCAGAGTCCACAGTCTCTCATGGTTCATTCCCCCTTTTGTTTACCCCCCCTTCATTCTTCCCTTCCTTCTCTACCAATCTTCCTATTCCTTATGTTCCATAAATGAGTGAAATTTCAAAGCAACCAGATGGCAATAAGTACATATGTATCAATAATTACTTTATATATAAATGTACTAAATTCTCCAATCAAAAAATATAGAATAAGTGAATGAATATAAAAATAATAATAACCTATCTGTTGGCTGCCTATAAGAGACCCACTTCAGATCTAAGAACACATAAAGACTGGGATAAAGAGATAGAAAAAGATGTTTTATGCAAATGAAGACCAAAAGAGAGCTGGAGTAGCTAAAATTATATCAGACAAAATAGACTTTAAAACAAAGACTATCATGAAAGACAAAGATGAGTATTACATAATGATAATGGGGCCAATTCAATAAGAAGATAAAACATTGATAATATTTATGTACCCAACATAGGAGCACTAAACTATATAAAGCAAATATTAACAGACATAAAGGAAAAAATTGATAGCAATACAATAACAGTAAGGAAAACCGCACTTACTTGAAGGGCTAAATCATTCAGATTGAAAATCAATAAGGAAACATTGGTCATAAATGGCATGTTAGGCTAGATGGACTTAATAGATATATACAAAACATTCTATCCAAAAGCAGCAGAGTATGCATTCTTCTCAAGTACACACAGAGCATTCTCTAGGATAGTGTGTATGTTAGGTGACAAAACAAATCTCAATAAATTTTAAAAGATTGAAAAAATTTTAAAGATCTTTTATGACCAAATAATATGAGACTAGAAATCAATTACAAGAAGAAAACTGGAAACAACATGCTACTGAACAAACAATGGGTCAAGGACGGAACCAAAGGAGAAATCAAAATATACCTTGAGACAAATGAAAGTAAAAATACAACAGACCCAAATCAAGATATGCAACAAAAGCAATTCTAAGAGGGACATTTATAGCAACGCAAGCCTACCTCAAGAAACAACAAATATCTCAAATAAACAATCTAACTTTACACTTACAGTAACAAGACAAAGAGGAACAAATGAAGCCCAAAGTCAGTAAAAGGAAGGAAATAATAAAGATCAGAGCAAAAATAAATAAAACAGAAACTAAAATGACAACAGAAAAGATCAATGAAACTTAGAACTGATCCTTTGAAAAGGTAAACAGAATTGACAAACCCTTAGTTAGACTAAGAAAAAATATATAGAAAGAAAAGGCTTAAATAAATAAAATCAGAAATGAAAGAGTAGTTATAGCTGATATCAAAGAAACACAAAGGATCATAAAAGACTACTACGATCAGGTATAAGCCAACAAATTGAACAACCTATTAGAAGAAATGGATAAATTCCTGGAAATACACAATCGTCCAAGACTGAATCATGAAGAAATAAAAAAATCTATTGAATAGACAGATTTCTAGTAAGGAGATTAAATTAGTAATCAAAAATCCCCAATTAACAAAAATCCAGGACCAGACACCTTCACAGGTGAATTCTACCAAACATTCAAAGATTTAATACTTATCCTCCTCAAATTCTTCCAAAAAAATTGAAAAAGAGTTTGGAATGCTTCCAAATCCATTTTATGGGACCATAATTACCCTGATACCAAAACCAGATTAAGATACCACCAAGAAAGAAAATTACAGGCTAATATCCCTGACAAACATAGATACAAAAATCCTCAACAAAATATTAGCAAACCGAATTCTACAAAAAGGATCACTCACCATGATCAAGTGGGATTTATTCCAAGGATGAAAGGATAGTTCAATATCTGCAAATCAATCAGTGAGATATATCATATTAGCGAAATGAAGGATAAAAACCAATCGATTGTCTCAACTGATGGAGAAAAAGCATTTGAGAAACTCAGTATCTACTTACAATAAAAACTCTCAACAAAGTGTGTATAGATGAAATGCACCTCAACAAAATAAAGGCCATACACATTATTACTCTGCTGAGAATGCATATAAACTATTGGTAGATTTATGACAAGAGCAACAAAATAAATAGGTAAGAGATGTCAAATACATGGCTTATATAGGAATTCAGAAAATAATTCCCACTAGACTATATATCCTTGAGGGATGAAGCTATACTTGCCTTCATTATATCTTCAGGACCTAGCATAATATCAAACAAATTTAGGTATATCATAATTGCATGATAAAATTAAAATAGTAGTAAAGCTATAGGTAAAAGATTGACCTTAATTTATGCATTAATGGAAAGTTAGAACATAGGTAGAGCAGCAGGCTTTGTGCAATTGTAATTTTATTTATAGAGACTCACATTCAGAAAATAATTTCGAAGAATACATGGTGACAATAATTAGAGGGTGTCTATATTATGGCAGTCATCATATTTATACTTAAATTTTAGATTTAGCCATGCTTCCAAGATGAGAAAATATTAAAATTCTATTTCACTTTTTAAAAACACCTGTTTTAAAACAAGTCAATCAATTATACCAAATATTATAAAATATATGATATTATTTAATAAATTCCATTTAGAGTTCAGGAAAAATAGATTTCTGTTCTACCCTTATTTCTTCATATAAAGGTAAATATTATAAACATCAATATAAACATGGGTTTTCTCCCAGATATCAAAGATGAGAAAGCAACATGGTATAAATAAATAGAGCACAAGTAACTGCAAAAGCCGATCTGTTTTTAATATTGGAAAATTACATCTAAAAATTTTATTTATTTATTTGAGAGAGAGAGAGCACACAAGACTAGGGGGGCAAAGGGAGAGAATCTTCAAGCAGACACCCCACTTAGCTCAGAGCCCAATGTGGGGCTTGATATCACAACCCATGAGATCATGACTTGAGCCAAAACCAAGAGCTAGATGCTTAACTGACTGAGCCACCCAGACACCCTTTGGAAAATTACATATTAAACTATATATTAAACATGTTTACATTTGAATAAATTAAATGCATGTTATTAAACTGGCTTTAAAATATTATGCTATAGTAGAATGGATTCTGCATTGGGTGAATTATGCTACTAACTACTGGTATAAACTTTGGAAAGTCTTACAAATTTTCTATGCCTCAAGATTCAAAACTGTAAAAAAAGAAGTGTGGGTTAGACTATATTAAGGCTCTTAGGCTTTATGACCCAGATTCACTCAGTTCATAAACTGTTCTTTGCTATTAAGAACAGTGTCTTTGGAAGCTGCATTAACTCTTTCTAGCTAATTAGTTTAATTTATGTTTAAGGCCTAACTTTATATGCAAGGATATTTGGCTTCATTGAATTCCAATTATTTCCCCTTATGCTAGTTAGCTTTCACTCATTTCTTGGCCTCCTTCTTTTTTGAGTCTAATGAACTAAACTCATCATAAGATTCACAGCAAATAAGATGAAACATTTATATTAAAACCATTTGATGGGAGCACTAATCAAGTAGTCATTGTATAATCTATTATCCAAATTTTAATTGCATTGGTTAATTTTTTCCCATTATCCTAGAAAATAGAAATAGATTATTCCAGAAATTCAGCTTTGGTTCTACACTTAATCCTCAACTTCTAATCCACAATCAGCCATGAAAAAGCTCAGTTACTTCAATATTGCCTTATCTTAAATTTTGCATGATTTAATGATATTATGAAATCTCCAATCACTTTAGAGGACTATCACATTTATTAATTTATTCAACAATGTAACTTTGGCTCTTAACTTTTTTTTTCGGTATTTTTCACTTAATATCTAATTCTACATTGTTGTTTTGCTTGAATATGTCTTTCCTTCTTTGTGCTTACTTGTTTCTAATTTGTTCATGTCTAGTTTTCTAAAATGGAAATATATATTATACATCTTAAGGATTCTCCTTTTCAAATAGAAGCATTTAGAACTATACCCTTTCTCTTAGCATAACTTGGCTGCATGACATTAATTTTGATATGGTATGGTTTTATTAGCATGTACTTCAAAGTTTTGCAAAATGCCTCAAGGTTACTTTTTTGACCATTGGCAATTGATTTACTAGGTCAGGGTTGGCAGTGCAATGCAGCAGCTCTGCTTCCATAGAGGGCAGACCTCTTTAAGAAAGGATGGTTGGACACTTCTCTCTTAAAGACTGGATCAGTGTGTTGAGCATCCAACTCTTGGTTTCAGCTTGGGTCATGACCTCAGGGTCATGGGATCAAACAATGCAGAGTGGGGCTCCTATCCTTCTCCCTCTGCACCTTCCCCCCGCCCCCCCCACTCTCTCTCTCTCATTTCCTCTCTCTGAAATAAATAAATAAAATCTTTTAAAAAAAGAAAAAAGAAAGAAAAAAGGACAAAATCTCACCCATGTCCAGTGGTACTACCAATAAAAGTAACAAACTTAGCTGGAATTTAAGGGAGAAAAATCAAAACCTTAAAAGCCTCAGTTTAGGGTTCTGGTTGGAAGAGCAGGCCAGCCAGAAATTTAATGGAAAATCCTGGAAATGAAGAGAGATATGGAAGTTTTAAAAAGGCTCTCTACACATCTCCGACCAACTGGAGAATCATAGGCATGCACAGGGAAGAAATGAGTGAACAGAAAGCTAAATTTGAAACACAATTTAGATCCTCCTGGCCCTTGAATATTCTATAAAACCTACACTCAGATCCATTGGCAGTGGCCAAAGACTGACACACTTGCCGAGTTCACACACAACCTTTGCCCAATCATTGGGTGACCGCTAATCTAAGCAGATACATGAGCAATTCCTAGGAGGAAAAGCTACAAAGAAATAATAAAAAATTAATTGAAAAATGTAGCAGAGGGGCACCTGAGTGTCTCAGTCGGTTAAGTGTCTGCCTTTGGCTTAGGTCATGATCCCAGGGTCCTGAGATGGAGCCCCACATCAGGCTCCTTGCACAGCAAGAGCCTGCTTCTCCCTCTCCTTGCTGCCCCTCCCCCTGCTTGTACTCTCTCTCTCTTTCAAATAAATAAATAAAATCTTTAAAAAAATATTTAAAAAATGGAGCAGAGATATTAGTAGCTCACAGAGTAGGGGAGATTTCTCATAGAATAAGTTCAGGAAAATTATAAACATATAATAAAAACTAATCCAGAATCCAGAGTTGCTACCATATAGGGGGAAGAGCCTAAATACCTTTTCTCTGTCCTTTACCTTAGTCATTGGTGTTTCTCATTGTGGAGCAATATTATCTTTTTCTGTAGTTAAATGTTTTATTTTCCTGTAAACTGGTCAGAAAGAAGGGCAGCAGAACCATCTGCGGGGTGAGGTTGCTGAAAGCCCAGAGCTGCGCACCCTTATCATGAGAACGGCAGAGCAGAAAATGGAGAAATGTATAGGAAGTAATTCTAATGGAACAATAGCATCCAGGTTCAGAAGAGTGCAGCTACAATAGAAACCCCAAGTCAGGCCCAAGCGATCCCACGACAGGGGCTCTGTGTCAGAAGAGCAATATAAAACCCTCAAAATTTCCCAAGATTAAAAAGAGAAAGATGGGGCAAGAGCAAAAACTTGCAGTTTTACCCTGGGGACTATCGAGGTGGAAAGTAATGAGAATATGTATGCCAGCTATTAAGAAGATATCTATAATAACTTATTTAATATTTTGTCTATGCACTGAAACAGCATAGAATATAGAAAAAGTATCTGTGTATTCTAAAATGAATTGGAAGACATTATGCAATGAAATTTCAGTCTGCTTATTCTGAATTATCAATAAATTATGAAGCTTTCTTCGTGTCATGAAGGATGTATATATGATTGTACTTTTTTATGAGTTTATAAAATGTCATCATATTATTGGGTTTATAGCTTCTCTGTCTTTGGTATTTTGTTTATGGCAAACTTTGTTTTCAATTCATTGCTGACTTACTATAAGGACATATAAGAAATAAACTTAATTTTATATATGTCAAATTGAGCTGATACACAAAATTTTGCTGGGTGTGCAGATAATTGTTAAATGTAAGGTAGTCACAGCTTGAACGGAAGTGAGGCTTAGGATAATTCTCTCTGACCTAAATAATGGAGATGTAGAGAATGTTTCTCAGTTACCCATTATGTATCAGTATTTGATCCAAATAAAATTGAGTTAGGTAAGAATTATTATTCCTCACCTGGTAGAAAAATCAAATATATATTAATATTTCAATTTGATTTGAAACATGGGCCACCTCACCATGCTTTCAAAAATTCTGAATTTTAGCATTATTTCTGTGACTTTAGTATACATCTTATTATGAATTAGAGAAAAAGAGGATAATTCATTCCTATAGTACATTATGACATGTTTGCTTGCAAATCAGACTTCCATAAGATGTGTAATCTTTCTACTGACTTTTGTTTAAAATGTGACTCAGTGCTTTGCTGGGAAATGGTATCAGGTGAGCATATCCTATTTCAAGGTTCCAACACTTTTCAACCACTCAGTTTCCTGATAGTTTCGCCTTCCTGGATAGCATCAAAATGCAGTATTGTATGTGTTCTGTGATCTTTATCTCTATATATTCTCCAATTTCTGGATCAATTGGGCTGTTGGATGTAATGTGGATATTGAGAAACATTTCTTTCCACTGTGACCTTTCTGATATTTCCCTTGAGAGGTAGTTAAAAAAAAAAAATTGACCAGAACCTCTAGGCCCAGAGTTGCTTTGCAGAATAAGAAACATGCAGGACTCCTAATTTGTTCCAGCGTGCTATGTATTACCAGAAGCAAATACCATCATTCTCTTCTCACTGACTTCAGAAACCTTGACATTTCTGCCTTTGTATGTGGGTTTAAAAAATATGTCTTAAATTCCATGCTGAAAATTATATTGTAAATCTCACCATCTATCGAGAAAACATGGATGATGGTTTATACTTCACAAATAATCCCAAATACCGAATTCATATCCGCATTGTTATTTAAAATCTTTCTCACAACTGTTACTGATAATCTTTAGGGCACCGTTGTCAGTTTCAAAGTTAAAATAAAAGACTATCCCATGCCAATTTTCTACAATATAATAATGACACTTCTCAGACAAAATCTATTAGAGATGTGCTAAATAATATCAAGAAAATGTAAAGCATGTCAAATTGATTAGAAGGAAATTTGATGACAACATAAATTACACTAAGGAGTAAATCACAGGAGAGACTATACAGGGTACACCTCTATTATCTTATCTTCATTAATCTGTTGCACATACATTGACCATTCTACTATGTCTCAGTTTTCTGCTCTATAAATTAAGAGATTTGATCATTTTCTAATATTCTTTTGAAAATGCTAAGAAAATATGTGTCTTCCTGAAACTAATATTACACTGTATGTTAACTAACTGGAACTAAATAAAGACTTTAAAAAAAATTTTAAATAAAAATTAAGGGGCACCTGGATGGCTCAGTCAGTTAAGCATCTGCCTTTGGCTCAGGTCATGATCCCAGGGTCCTGGGATGAAGGCCCGCATCAGAGTCTCTGCTCAGCAGGGAGCTTGCTTCTCCCTCTTTTTTTGCCTGCTGCTCCTCCCTGCTTGTGCTCTCTGTCAAATAATAAATAAATAAATAAATAAATAAATAAATAAATAAATAAATAAATAAATAAAATCTTAAAACAATAATAAAAGAAAATAAATAAAAACAAAAATTAAAAATTAAGAATAAAACAATGCAAGTTAATGATACTATAAATGTACAGTTGTTATTCTAGCATGGTTAATTGCTATAATATAAACTGTCTACTAGTAAAAAGTACTTAGTATTGTCAAGTTAATTATTATAAGAACTTTTGGCTATTCCCTTGTCTTCTAAATATAAATACTACTAGGTTGTATTACATATTATTTCACTTCAAGTCAAAAAAATATGTGTCTTAACTAGAGAATATTTTAATTTTATGAAAATTTGTGTTGGAGTTGAATTAGAAAATCTCATTTGGAGTTATTCAAGTTAAAATTATATCTACGGACAAAAATAGATTGATCTTGTTGGATTTGTTTGAAGGAAAAAATAAACATCTAAATAATTTTAAAAATCAAATTTTGATTAATGGACCCATTAGTCTATGTTTTTATCTTTTTGACTAAAATAATTTTTTCTCTGCAAAATACATTATCTTTCACCTTATATCATCTTTTCTGAAGTGTGTACATAGAAGTATATAAGTTGTATTTTCCAAAGATATTTGATTATAACACTTTAGCAACATAAGGATTTTATCAAAGTTACACGAGCAGTTTTTGTCTACTGAAGCGGCACTGAAATATATGGCACTATTACGTAGTAAATTCTATAATGATGATATATAAAGGGGAGTGGACAAACAGCATGCTGCCCAGCTAAATTTTCCTGGTGGGATGGGAAATTATATTTAGAATGTTAATTTTTCAACTTGAAGTATTGAAGGTTTATACAAAGATAAGAGTAAATTTATTTCAGAAATAGAGAGCAAACCTTCTAAAGCATGGAACTGTAAAAGACCAATTACTTCAGGAAATGGCATATTCTATGTGACTTGAGTGGGAAATGAAGCCACAGAGACACTGGAGTTGGGAGCTTTGAATATCCCACTAAGGAGATTTAACATGGAAAATCTTGATTTATTTATAGTTAAGAGTAAGGTAAGAGTGAAATCAGTAGATATGGGCTGGTCTTTAGATAAGTAACTATGGGGCCATATAAACAAAAAAAAATATATTGTATTATTTGCATTATATCAGCCCAACGGGTAAGTTGAATATATATAGTCATGCTATAGTCATCCCATCCCAGGGCTATAAGCTAGACTACATACACTACATATTTTCCATACTCTCGCACACATGTATACATGTATCACAATCATCATCACCCATGTAATCATCCTCAAATATAACTATCAGAGATGAAATTCTGAGAGTGTCTTACTTTAAGACACTTACTTTACCCCATAAGAAAGAACATAACTTTCAGACTGTAAGTATTTTCAGTTGTGTTCAATTTGAAAAATGGGTGAAAACAGAATTCTGGACAATTCTCAGTGAAATCTAGAGGACTGGAAAAGTAAGGAACATTTGGTGAGAGCTGCAGGTCTGCAGGTGACAGTCCACTAGACTCTAGTGAACTGACAATAGAATGGAGAAAAATAATCAGCCTTCCATATTTATACGCCCCTTTAGAACTGAACCAACTTGAATGTATATAAGCTATGAATACTGCACTGTGCATTTGGTCCTCACAACTCTCCTGAGGTAGACAGGGGAAAGCAGACTTGGTAAGGAACTGGATTTCAGGTAAAAAGATGCATTATGCACCAAATTATAAAACTACATTCATTCAGATCCTTTACCTACTTTATTTTGTCCTTCTTTACTCCTTTATAATTTGATAATGAAGTCCATATTCTACTGTGCAAACTTTTGTTCAGACAGGCATTTGATTTTACTAATGAAATAGGCATAAGTAATTATAAAACAGATATTCACACCATTAGATTAAATGTGGGCAATTTATATAATATCTTAAATTCATTTTAAAAACTTAATATAATTCAGATAGCACTTTCATATTACATGAGCTTCCCATGATCGCTATAACAAGTTACCACCAACTTGGTGGCTTGAACAATAAACATTTATTCTCTCAGTTCAGGGGACCGAAACTTGACATCAGTATCACGGGGCTAAAATCGAAGTATGTTGGCAGTGTCACGGTGCCCCTGAAAGGCTCAAAGTAGAACCTGCCCCTTGCCTCTTCCAGCTTCTGATGTTGCTAGCATTGCTTGGTCTGTGCCACACAACTTCTTCACAGTCACACTGCCTTCTTTGCATCTGTGTCTAATCTTTCTCTGCTCCTTCTAATAGGGGTGTATGTGACCGCATTTGGGAATCACCCAGATAATCCTGGATAATTACCTTGTCAATACATGTTTATTTTAGTCAGTTCTGCAAAGACCTTACAAAGGCCTTTTATTTCTCAAATAAGGTAACATACACATCATGGGTATATGCGCAAGGGATTAGGTCCCTTTTTCTTTGGGACATTGTTCAGCCTACTCTAGTGCTTTTCCTGGCCTTCAAAGATTCATGTCCACAACACACACAAAATTTATTTACTCCATCCCAACAACCCCGAAAGTCTCCACACGTTCAGTCTCCTACACAAGTCTAAAAAGTCATCTAAATATGATCGGTTCAAAAATCCCAAATATCATCTCAGACGTTTAAATCAAGTGTGTATAAGACCCTGAGTATGATCCATTCTGAGGCAAAAATTTTTCCCACCCATATACCTTTGAAACTTGAAAAGGTATCTGTTGCCAAAATACAATTGTGGGGCAGGCATAGCGTGTTTGTAGACATTCCCATTCCAATAGGGAGAAACTAAAGGAAAAAAAAGGATTCATAAATTCCAAGAAATTTCAGGATCAATCAGAGCATATTCCATTAGGTTTTAAGGCTTGGAAATAATCCTCTGTGATTCAAGTTTCTACCATCTGCAACACAGCCCCAACTTCTATCGCTGTGCTTGTGGCTTATACTCCTTCTGAGCTCATTTGCTATGGTCTCTGGGCCCAAGTTCCTGCCTTCAGAATCACCTGGCCTTTAACTTGAAGGGTAACATATGTGTGCTGTTTAGTAGTTTTATCCTACTATTTCCTGCCTGTAGAGTTTTTATAGTTCAAAGGCTAGAGTTAACAGCCTTTCTTCATTTTATCCTGGGTCTAACCATTCCTGTCCAAGCTGGTGGTATTTACGGAGCATAGCATTCCGCAAACCTTGTGCGTTGCCCAGGAATATCACAGGTTTTCATACCTCTGAGTAAAGCATATCCCACAGATCTTTTCTGGATAATCCCATCTCTATTCCAGGCTTATCCTGAGATAGTGGAGTAAATCTCTTCAGCACTGTTAAAAGACTGCCCAGCCACACGGTTGGCCTTCTCTCCAAAGCATGCTTTCCTAACATTTACTCTAATTGTAGTATATTTTTGTTATCATCTGAATAGGCTGAATTTCTCAAATTATCAAGTCCTGGATCATTTTCACTTCACATATTCTTCCTTAGTTTATCTCTGTCTGGTTGCATTTTGCTGCAAGCCGGCTACACCTTCAATGCTTTATTTGGAAAACTCAGTTAACTATCAAGTCCCTTTCTTGCAAGTTCTGCTTCTCCGAACACCTACGTGGCACAATTTAGCCAAGTTTTCTGCTGCTGTATAACAAGAATTGCCTTTCCTTCAGTTTTTGTGTTTGTTTTTTAGTTTTTATTTAAATTCTAGTTAGTTAACATATAGTATATAGGTTTCGGAGTAGAATTTAGGGATTCATCACTACTGCTCATCACAAATGTCCTCCTTTGGGACGCCAAGGAGGCTCAGTCATTAAGCATCTGTCTTCGGCTCAGGTCATGATCTCAGGGTCCTGGGATTGAGCCCTGCATCGGCTCCCTGATCAGCGGGAAGCCTGCTTCTCCCTCTCCCACTCCCCCTGCTTGTGTTCCCTTTCTTGCTGTGTCTCTGTCAAGTAAATAAAATCTTTAAAACAAACAAACAAACAAACAAAACCCCCCAAAAACAAGTGCCCTCCTTTATAGCCATCATTCATTTAGTACATCCCCCACCCCAACCTCCCCTCCAGCAACCCTCAGTTTGTTATCTATAGTTAAGAGTCTCTTATGGTTTTCCTCTTTCTCTTTTGTTTTCCATCCCTTATGTTCATCTGTTTTGCTTCTTAAATTCCACGTATTGTATTTGTCTTTCTCTGACTGACATTTAGCATAATATACTCTACCTCCATCCTCATCACTGCAAAAGGTAAAATTTCATTCTTTTTTGTTTATAGCTGAGCAATATTCCATTGTGTGTGTGTGTGTGTGTGTGTGTGTGTGTGTGTATACACACACACACATACCACTTCTTACCCATTCATCAGTCAATGGACATTTGGGTTCTTCCCATAATTTGACTATTGTTGATAATGCTACTATTAACATCCAGGTACATGTGCCCTTTCAAATCATTGTTTTTGTATCCTTTGGGTAAATACCTAATAGTGCAATTGCTGGGCTAAAGGGTAGTTCTGTTTTTAACTTTTCAAGGAACCTCCATACTGTTTTCCAGAGTGGCTGCACCAATTTGCATTCCCACCAACAGTGTAGGAGGGTTCCCCTTTCTCATCATCCTCAGCCCATCTGTTGTTTCCTGTGTTGTTCATTTTAGCCATTCTGACAGGTGTGAGGTAGTATCTTACTGTGGTTCTGATTTGTATTTCCCTGATGATGAGTGATGTGGAGCTTCTTTTCATGTGTCTGTTAGCCCTCTGGATGTCTTTTTTTTTTTTTCCTTTCAGTTTCCAGTGATATGTTCCTTATTTCCTTCTGAGCCAAAGTGCTTTACTTTACATTTCTATCCACAATGTATTTCTGCAAATCTAGATATTCTATTCTATACTGTTTATTTATTTAGAATAAGTGCGAGTGGAAGAGGGGCTGAGGGAGAGGGAGAGAGAGAATCTCATGCAGGCTCCACACCCAGCGTGGACCTCAATGCGGGGCTCTATCTCATGACCCTAAGATCATGACCTGAGCAGAAACCAAGAGTTAGACAGTTACCCGACTGAGCTACCCATGTGCCCTGCAAATCTAGGTATTTTCTATCACGTGCCTCAAAATTCTTCCTTCCTTTGCACATTATTCAATTCCAAAGCCCTTCCAGTTTCATGCATTTATTACATAATATCCCATATCCCTGAATCAAAATCTATATTAATTTCCTACGGTTTGTACATCAAACCACTACTCCCTTGGTGGCTTAGAAGAACACAAATTTATTGTCTCATAGTTCTGGAGGCCAGAGTCCAAAATCAGTGACACTAAGCCCAAATCAAGGCGTTGGCAGGGCTTTACATCCTCTAAAGGCTCTAGGGGAAAATTTGTTGCTTGCCTTTTCGAGGTTCTACTGGCTGCCAGAATTCCTTGGCTTGTGCCAGTCTCTGACTCTTATCTTTACACTGCCTTCTCCTCTGTGTAGATTTCAAATCTCCTTCTGCCTCCATCTTATAAAGATAAATATGATTGTGTTTAGAATCTATCACTTGAGATCCTTAACCACATGTGTAAAAAAGACCATTATTTTTTCCTAAATAGACATTTACAGGTTCTGGGCATTAGGACATGATATCTTTGAGGGACATTATTCAGCCCTACACATATTTACAACCGTAGCTTTCTAAAAAGAAGTTGAATTTTATTTGATTTCATAAAAATTTTGCTATTATTACCTCACAGATTTCAGAAGTTCCCCCTTCCTATTAAAGCATGATCTTATCTTAATCATTAAAATAATTAAAGAATCAATAATCAATTTTTCATTATTCCCAAATATCATTTAAGGCATATTAGAACCCATATGATATTATTGTCTGGTATTCTTATTGGTACAAAACATGTAGGCTTTCTTTAGAATAACGGTGCTTTCTCACTGGGCTATTAGACTTATCTACATTCTATTTTCAGGCATTCAGTAAATGGTTTATCATGTGATTATCACTTAAGACCTAGATTATTAACTTATAAAATGAAACATTCTATTTATATTTTAAAACACATGGCACTTCATTGCCCTTGGTAAAAGCCACAGTTAGAACATCAGTGCATATATTTAATATTTTCTGTTAAGTAGTAGGTTGTTGCAAGACAACCTGCTGACTTGAAGCAATAAACTAATACAAAAATGTAGCAATTATAGATATACTATGCTGTAGGAATTGCCTGTCCCTGTATTTCAGCTCATTAGACTACACGTTTCTTGGAAGGATGAAATGAGTCTCCATTACTTGCTCCTAGGGAGTGAAGCTGTTGTAATTGATTTTTGGAATGATACATCCAGAAATAGAAAATACTTGTATGTATTTTGAAATGCAGATACTTTCTTACAGATCTGCCTGGCCATACTCTCTGCTTATCATAATTGAACATTCAGTATGAATCACTTAGGAAATCTGAACCAGCAGAAAGCAAGATCCTTTCTGCTTGCTCATTAGTTAAATGCAAATGTAGTGAGTAATTAGGGTCTTGTCTCTGGGATATAAGATTATGTATATTTGAATAAAGAATTGTCACAGCACAAAATAGAGTAGGAGATAATAAAGCAGACTTTCGAACTACATTGCTTGAGGTGAGCTCCAGCTATGCCCCTGACTAGCTGTATGACATTGATCAAATTATTTACCTTCTTTCAGTAAAACAGAAAAAGTTCCAGTGGTCAATTGTATTATTCTTTCAAATTATTTTCTCTTTTCCACAAGAGACTCTCCGGAACCTCCGAGGGTCACAGTGCTTGCAATGCCCCTCTACATGGAACGAATACAGACCTCTACCCCATGGACATCAGGATTAATCAGGTCAATTGTCTTTGGCCAATAAAATGTGAATGGAATGGCATGTAGCACTCCATAGCAGAAACTCTATGAAGATCACGAACTTTTGCCTTCACCTACCCATGATAAATAGAGCCACAGACAGTATGTAGCATGAACAAAACATAAAAATCACTGTTTGGTAAGCTGCTAAGATGCAGAAGATGCTGCAAAACAAAAGATGAGTAATAGTAGTATGTACTTCATATGCTTATTTTCAGGGAAGCTCAGAGAAAGCAGTAATATGCCAGGTACATAGAATATGTATATTACAAATAGTCTTCGTGACCACTACTGTTACTAGTTTAAAAATCTAAGGAGTGATGGTCCAAGAGATGATCACATGTTAGATTTTGCAAGTGTAAAGAAAAAAAAAATCCAGTTTCACTAGTTATAATGTGCTATACAGAGTCTAGGACTGATGGGCAGGTTTTCCCAAGTTCTACTGAAGAATAAGCAATAGAAACTGACTTTTTAATGTGTGAGTTTTCAAATGCTCATGAAATTTATTTATTCAAGAATATCAGAAATTCTCCCAAGTCATTCATACTTCCTAAAACTCTACCACTGCCCCAACCCTCTCCAATGACAACAATCCTGGTGCACTCATCATTTCAGGGGCTGTATTCATTCCTTGTACTCCCAAACACATGAAATAAGATTTCATTTGAAATAGGATAAAAATAGACTTCAATAAGGATCCAGTAAGAGTCAAAATTACTCTTAGAGGGACTAGGCTGCATTATTCATGTAACATGCAGGAACACAAGATACAAAATTGCTCTAGAAATTTACAATAATGCCCTGTGCTGCTACTATATTGTAATCCTACCCCATGAAATCACGCCTCTTTGAAATAGCAGTTGCCACATTTGTGCTCTGAACTTCAAGAGCTTCTAAATTTAAGTAGAATTGATAATTCCAGGTATTATCATCTATCATTTGTTTCATAGTTTTTCATATATATTATGAATATATATTATAAATATAAAAACCCCATAAATAAGTACTCTAAGGATATCATTAGATACTAATGAGCAAGAATTGATTTTATTTCTATGTATCTATCATAAGTATTTGGTTTAACTTTGTCCTACATGTTAACAAATTACTGGATATGGAATGTGAGTATGGGCAACTAAGAAGAAAAGTATTATTTCTACATTCTTACATAATGTATGATTCATGGATCTCTAAAATTCATCAGCCCAGCTCTCCTGATGGTCTCCTTATGAAAGAGGGATTTCTAGATTCTCAAAGGCAGAAATTTACTTTTGGTAGCACTGTTCTCCCATAATGTTCATTAGATCTAAAATTCAATAATAACTCAAATAAATATTTGATTTGTAAAGGAGCACTTACTTAAATGTTTATAATCAATGTCAAAGTAACTTTAGAGATGCAACTGATATGATAATGTCTAATGCCAGATGAAATTTGAGTTGCTCTGATAGCCATTTAGAAATTAGAATAAATCAATTGAACTTTACTGGGTCAGTTGTGCTTTTAAGAGATTTTATTTATTAATATGTGTTTAGTACCAATGATACATAAAACATTATAGGAAAGCTAAGCTCATAGATAATGCTAATTTGATTAAGAAACTATACACAAGAGAATGTAAAGTAGCTGTTAGCTATTATCTATAACATCACTATTTTGTTCCAAGTGATAAGTTAGGTGCATACTTCTTAACCAATGCAACGGCTTGGTATAGTAAATATTACAATTTCAGAATTAAGAAGTGGTTAAAAGTCTTAAATAGCTTGATCAAGGCTATAGGGGTTGGACATTGAATCAAGAGAATATGGTTTATATCACTGGGAAAAAAAGTTTTATATCACTGCAAATTCTGAGTTTTAAATAATGTAATATCTATGTAATATTTTTTATCAGTATAACATTGAGTCAAAATAAGGCTTGGCTTTTGCTTATTTTAACTTTTAGAATGAAAGTAACATGATCATGTAAGAAATATTTGAAAAGCATGGAATAACATGAAAGAACTAAAGAAAGAAAACATACAATGCCAACAGCTTATTTCCCCTAGACTTTTTTCAATTTTATTTTATTTAAATTCAATTAACATATAGTGTATTATTAGTTTCAGAGAGTTCAGAGATCTATCAGTTGCATATAACACCCAGTGCTCATTATATCATGTGCCCTCCTTAATGCCATTACCCCTTACCCCTTACCCCCACCCACCTCCCCTCTAGCAACCCACAGTTTGTTTCCTAGAGTTAAGAACCTCTTATGATAGAATTTTTTCAGTGTTTTTGTTATAATCGAGATCAATACACACACCCAATCTGTAACTGTATGCCAACGCTTTTACTTAATATTGTGGCAAAAGTATTTTCTTAATTAACTATCCACATAAAGACTGCTGATTTGATGCATAATAACTCCACCATGTATTACACATAATAAATATTTTATTGTTACACTTAAACGTGGTTTCTATTTTGAAAAAAAAGGAGGATTCATTGATATTTGCAAGTGAGGAGTTCTAGGCATCTGCTATTTTTTCAGGATACCACAAATATTAGCCATTTCAAAGGTTTTAAATGGACTTGAATGCCAAGTGTAGGAAAGGGACAAGAGAGGGGAACCTGGCGGCTCAGATAGTTAAGCATCTGCCTTCAGCTCAGGTCATGATCCCAAAGTCCTGGGATTCAGCCCCACATTGGGCTCCCTCCTCAGCAGGGAGTCTGCCCCTGCCCCTGATTGTGCTTTCTCTCTCTCTCTCTCTTTTCTGTCTCTCAAATAAATAAAATCTTTAAAAAGGGGGACAAAAGGAGTACTAGCACATTATATTGCATATTTCAAGTATCACAGTTACATTTAAAAATAAATTCCTGGGATGCCTGAGTGGTAAGTCAGTTAAGTGACCAACTGATTTAGGCTCAGGTCATGATCTCAGGGTCATGAGAATTAGCCTCGATTCTGGCTCTGTGTTGGGCATGTAGCCTGCTTGGATACTCTCTCTCTCTCTCTCTCTCTCTCCACCCCCCCACCTCCTTGCATGTACTCATACCCTCTCTCTAAAAAATAAATAAAAATATGTAAATAAATTCCCCTCAACTCCAATTTACATATTCAGTATAAATCCAAAGTTAGTGTTTTCTCTTCCCTAAGCCTTTACTCTTTTCTTTATAGCATATTGCTTTCTATGATTAAAATGTAAGACAAAGCAATAGGAAACCATTAACAAATTCTTAAGCAAAGGGAAAACATATATTTAGCAAAAAGAATGCCAATAAATATATATACCAGTATTGTTGAAGAGAATTTTCTGCAATGATGGAAATGTTCATAAATCTAGACTGTCCTATACAGTAGCCAGAAGTCACATGCACATGTAGCGTTTAAAATTTGAAATGTGGGCAGTTTTTACCCATAAATGTAAATGTAATCTCCTCTGGCTCATGGGTATTATGTGGGACAGAACAGTTCTAAGTTGTGGGCAAAATTAAAAACTAATGAAACCAGTTGGGGAACAGAAAGTAGTAACAAAAGTTAAACAGGCCATGAAGACTGAATGTAGAACAATAAAAGGTAATGGTTGAGAACAAAACAAACAAAGAAAAAAAAAAAAACACAAGAGTGGGACCCCTGGGTGGCGCACTTTTTCTTAATAAAATGTATGATGAGGTTAATTCTATTTTCTACTGCTTTTGGGGAAGAGATATCATTACAAATGTTATGCAAAGTGAAATTCTACTGGATTTATAATTCACAATCTAAATCTATTATTTTATTAAGTTTACTTCTGTTAGACTGTAGTGTTTAGTTTTCTGTGTTTTTTGACATTACATTAAAAGTTTTATATCAAATTTTATGAGATGACTCATAGGAACATTGATTTTATATCACTCACTTTTTATCTCCCAATCTTATAATCAGATCAACAATAACTACTATGGGTTCCTAAAGCATTTTTTATTATATTATTATAGCTAAACACAAAACATAGAACTGCATTTTCTGTCAATAGTAGACACACGTATTAAACTATTAATTTTTGGATAATTTTTGATTTATTGATATGACTTTGACTATATTTATCATTACTGTGAAATCCTTCCCATGTAAGTAAACAGGATAAAAAATATGCAAATGTAATTTTATTTTATCTAAAATATTTAATACATATTTAATGTGATAAAACATTTAAACTTTATAGCTTCATACCAGTTTTACTTATTGATATTATATATATATGTGTGTGTGTCTTAAGTATATATGCACCTTTTATTGCGCTATATGTGCCTTATATTGCATTTAGTTTTAAAAATGAGATATAATAAATGATAATCACAAAATAACCATTTACAAAGTAAAAAGACTTCGGTTGATCTCTGTATCTAACCATTTTAATAGATCAGGATGGAGTCTTCTAAACCTTACTCAACAAACACACATCCATACTTTTTCTATAACAATGTGGTTTATTTTTTATTCAACTGGTCATTTTCGTGTCTTTTCATTGACTTCTTTTCTTGCTTGTTAATACATTGGCTTCAGTGACTATATTCATAGTATTCCAGAGCATATATATAAGTCATATTCTACTTAACCAACTCCTACTTGTTACATATGTAGGTTTTTTTTGTTTGTTTGTTTGTTTACTTTTAGATATTGCAAAGCATTTTTCATGGAATTTTTTCCTATTTTTTTTGCACACATGTAATTTCTTTGGGATGTATTCTTAAATGTAGAATGGCAGATTCAAATAATAGTTATGTTTTAAATTTTGCTCTCAAATTTCTGTGCCATTTTAATTCTAAACAGCTATATGTTCAATCTCATTTTTCCCTGAGGTCACAATAAACTCTATGGTAGAAATTTCTTAAAAATGACAATCATAAGTAATATATTAGATTTTCTTTTTTTTTCTGATTAAAGTGATTGATATCTGTTCACATATTCATTAAACAATTTATGAAAAATAGTCCCAAGTGTTTATTTTTTCAAATAATTTCAAACTTACAAACTTGTAAGAAAAATATAGAAACATTAAAGATGGACTCTGTAGACCTTTTTTACCATAGCTGCCTTGATGTTTTGCTTTGCCAATAGAGGGTGCTGGAAGGACACTGTACGACCAGAGAGGAGGAAAACTTTTCTTTCTGTCTTGAAATGGGCTGTTTTCCCACAGTAGCCAGAAACTCAGCTGGGATACGTGGGGACATGGGTGGCTTTCTTTGCAGTGGTCCTGACAGATAACTGTTGTCAGTACTTACAGGCAAATTTTTCCACTAGCTAGGGGGTGGGCAGCTCCTCAAACCTGCTGTTTCACAGCCTACAGCTTACGTCTTCATCATCAGGCTGTGGACTGCTCTCACAGACCACCTGGAAACTTGCATTTCTCCTCAGGTGTCTGAAGTGTTGAGTTGATTCCTCTGCCTTGAACTGTACATCCTATCCTTCTTCACTCTCCATCACATTAGAAATATATATATATATATATATATATACATATTTTTAAATAAAAGTTTCCTATTCCCTTTATTGATGTGGATTCTATCCCCCAGAAGGATCCTGGCTGATCAGTTTTTGTTTTGTGTTGTTTTCCTTCTGACTTTCTAAATACTTTTTCCTGTTTGAATTTTTTCCCCAAGTAGTCAACGAATTTATTCAATTACAAAATTACTGAATGTTCAAGTGTTTTCCCATTATATTGTAAAGACAATTGTTTTTTTTTAGTTTATTTTTTGGCTTGCTTTTTGTTCTGCTAAAGTGTCTTTCTGTGCACAACTTCAACACTGTTTAAATTATCTTCTCTTTACTTAACATGTTAATGTATTTTAAAGAAAATCATCCTATATTATCCTGTCATCCACTGAAAAAAAAAATTGACCTTGAGATTTTTTTAAGGTAATTATTTTACTATCTTCTATTTTTTCTAATTATCAATGTCTTTCTCTTTCAAATTTATTTTTAATTTTTTAAAAGATTTTATTTATTTTATTTATTTGAGAAAGTGAGTAAGAGAGGGCGTGCACAAGCAGGGGGAGGGGCAAAAGGAGAGGGAGAAGCATACTGCAAGTTGGGCAGGATGACAGACAGGGGCTCAATCCCAGGACCCTGGGATCATGACCGGAGCCAAAGGCAGACACTTAACTGACTGAGCCACCCAGTCCACCCCACAAATTCGTTTTAGAACAAAATTCATCTATTTCTTTCCCTAAAATACAAAGGGTTTTACGTTTTTGCTATTGAAATGCAAGGAGAGACTGCAAAATAGAATTTTAGAACTTCATCAAAAAAAAAAAATCCTGCTAAAAATTGTGTGTCTTACTCATTTCCCAGTTTCCCAATCTAGGTAAAAGTTATTGTCTGGGCCTATTAAACTCTCTTCTATATCGCATCAATGGGGAGATGTGAAAGTTAATCCGTATCTTTCCTACAGGGATAAACCCTCTCCTTGGGCAGAACCAACTTCGATGGAATTTTATTGAGTTTCGCCTGAAGAGCACTCATTTAGTATCTAGGACATTTTTTTCTTGGAGTGTGTTGCTAAATTTCAATAAAATATATAATTATTCTCCAAACAATTAACAGTAGTAGTCTGATCACAGTTATCACAGTCTATTTGAGAAATTCTGCCAGTTTTTCAAACAGTATGTTATCTTAATTCAGTCACAAGGATGGGCTATATTTAGACCACACACTTCTTAATCAGATCATATCTAATCTACCTCTAATTAGACACTTTTGTCGTAGTAGAGAACTCTTTGCCAAATCCACAGGGGTATTTCCATAAAAATTCTAAAAATGAAATATTTCTAAGGGGATAGGATAGGGGCCTTAGTACGTAACCTTCATCATGCCTGTTAATGTATTATCTGAACAGGTAGAAATGATAAGCCTACTGTCCTCCGGAGATGCTGCCTTTATGGCTAATAATCCTAGAGGTATTAAAAAAGAGGCCAAACAAGTTAAAACATTATGTATCATTAAAGTAATGTGTCACAAAAATTATAGTGAATAATTATCATAATGTACCTGCAAGCATCTGAAACCTTTTTCTGTGTTTGGTGAATTTCTACCAAAAAAGGTTTGATAAGGCTCACCTCACACTGTAGAAGAAAAATATGATAATTTAGTAGGTTTTATTAGTGCTTCCAATTATCCACTGCCTTTGCTACAAAAAGGATTTTACATTTTTGCCTTTTGCCACGTTATTTTAAGTTCCTCTTTAAGGCAAGAGTTTAATTTCTATTCCATTTACATCAGACTAGGCCATGTGACTTCCTTCCATCAGTGAAATGTTAGCAGAAGTGATCATATGCAATGTCAGAGCAGAAGATTTCATGGATATCACACCATTCTGCTCTTCACCCTAGGGCCTAAAAGGAGAACAGATCGATAGAATCACAGATAATATAAAACAGGGGTGTGAAATAAGATATATATATATTATCTTGTTAAACTGAGGGATTATATGTGGTGCAGAATAATCTGAAGGAAGCTGTCCAACACACTTTGTCTCACTTAGTTATCGACATGTCACATAACCCCAACCCACTGGAAACACCCATGAAGTAGGAGCGAGGGACAAAGATGTAGAATAAGTGGAGAACACATTTTGTTGGCAGAGGCCAGTGAGTTAGCAATGTGCATTTTCCAGGAGAAAACGCATCTATGGCTTGATGCTGCAAAGGAAGCAACTGTGAAAGCTGTGTTTTGTTTGTTTTTACAAGAGGTAGGGTCTCTGCAGTTTCTGTGGTATGGTTTTGACTGCAGCTCCTGCTCCTATGTAGCCTCTATGCTTCCATATCTAGCATCCTATGAATTTCTGTGAGCTAACCAACAGCTCTGTGCTTAAATCACCTAGTCATTTTCTGGGCCTTTCAAATAGATGCCAATGACTTCAGATATTGTTAATAGAGGGAACTGTGGGCAGTCATTCAGGGAAATGGAAACAATCTATTATTGATTGGCCACGTTAAAGATGAAAACATTTTACCAAGCTCAAAGATACAGAAAACAGATTGGTGATTGCCAGAGATGGGAGCAGGGGCATCTGGAAATGGGTGAAGGGGGATCAAAAGGTACAAATGTCCAGTTACAAAATACGTCATAGAGATATAATGTGCAGCATGGGAAATATAGTAAATAATACCTTGTTACATATTTCAAAGTTGCAAAGAAAAATCTTAAAAGTTCTCATAAGTAAAAAAAAAAAAATTTCCATAACTATGTATGGTGATGGGTGTTAATTGGACTTACTGTCATGATCATTTCACAATATATACAAACATCAAATCATTACGTTGTGTATCTGAAACTAAGGTAATGTTATATGTCAATTATGCCCCAATTTTTTAATAAAAGGAAAACTGATGAAGCATTTTAAGTTCTGCTAGTTTTATTGGGTGATTTCCAAGCATCTTGGTCTACAGGAGGAAAAAAAAAATGTAACCTGTGATCACCTGGAAAAAAAGGCATAATGAAAGCAAAGATTTAAGAGACTAACTGACCAGTCTCACAGACCAGTTTGCAGACATAAAATATTTAAGGACTGTGGGGTGAAGTAATTCTTCCAATAGTGTTGAACAGGTTACAAAAGGAAATAAAGGTAAATTTCCTAAATATATTCTTCAAGGTGATAGTTGAAGCCTAGGGACATTTATAACTGCACAAAAGCACTATTTATTATATGGAGGGCTGGGTTGCAACAGTGAAATTAAGTGGAAAGTTGGAATTGGTTGAGTTGTCAAATTACATCTTCCATTACATTTACTATTCGACTAGATAATTAGGCTTTTTTGTTGATATTTTGTTTTTCTCCATCTCAATATCTGAACATTTCTTAACATTTTGGAAGAAATGAAGGAATCCCCCTTACAATCTTACAGTGTAAAGAATTGTGAATCCTACCTCTTAAATTTTAAAATGTCACCTTCCAATCTCCCACAGTCTTTCCTGTTATTTTCTGCCAATCAGATATATCCCTCCAGAAATGGAATTAGAATTTACTGAAACCTCAAAAATTCAATATTCCTGTTCTCATCCATGTCAGATTCTTGATAATACCAATGGTTATATACAGTGAATTCTGATTCTGGTAATGATAGAGTTGCATATAGTGGGCTTATCTCCAAGAAATATAACTATACATGGATGGATAGATGATAGATAGATAGATAGATGATAGATGATATAGATAGATGATAGATAGATAGATAGATAGATAGATAGATAGATAGATAGATGATAGATAGATGATAAATAGATAGGTGCTGAAGAAAATATTACACACACAAAAGCAATGGTACTATCTAAGCAAACTATTTTCTCTGAGTTGAGTCAGAGGCATGAACCATCCAGCAAGTTTTTAAAATTAGTATTGTCACCAGTTCCTTCTTGAGGGACTTTTCTTTCCTATCTTTCATTATTAAAACCCCATAGTTTTTATTTTCTCTTAAACTTTGAGTTTCTGGGACTCAGGTCTGCTCCATGCTGGCTCCAATGGTGATAGCTCCCCCACCATCTCTTGAGATAACACAGTTGAGTCTTGTGCTCCCAGTGATGTTCCCACTGCCTGTTGCTATAGAATTGCTATTTCTATAAAACCAAGGAATGTTTCTTCCTTATCCTCACACTTATTTCTACTAGATTGTAGGACTCTCCTCAATAGATAGCTGAGCTGAAGCTGTGAAACATGTTTCTGGAGCCTGAGTCCCAGATGTCTCGGAGGTTGCTGAAATTGAAGGACTTCTTTCTTTTTACCTTTTCTATATGATCCAGACATTTGTTTTTCTGGCATTTTCTTATACATTTGATATTTTGTTACCTCTCGTCACAGAAATATGAAATCAAATAATCATGTTGCTCCCTGAAGCATCCATTATTCAAACAAATCTCGCCTACCTTTTTCTCTGTTAATAATTTCACCAACACACATTTTTCCATTGATCCCTCCAGGTATACACTTAATATATAATTATCTCGCCTGAACCCCCTTTTAGTATCTTTCATCTATGTTTACCTATTCAAGAGGCTTACTTACACAATTTCTCCGCATCTCTCAGAGCCCAAACAATATATTAGTGTTGACAACTGCGGTAACTCTATCACCTTGACAACACTTAATACTGCCTTAATTATTTTATACTAATCTTCATTTTAAACTTGTTTAGATTTTCCATAAATACTTGATATAGCTGTTACCAGCCTTTAAGTGTGGTTTCCATGTACTCACAAAATCTTCTATTCTTTCTCCAATATTCATTTTAATAGAAGTTTGGCATGAAATGTTTTTCTTTTATTCTCTTAGTTTGGCATGCACATATTAAAAGTAAGAACCTCTCTTTTACTCTTTAACACAAAAAATTAAGCTGTTTTGCAATACAATCAAATATTATTTTGCCCACTGATACTGTAATGTACATAAGGGATTTTTTGTTTGTTTGTTTTCTTTAACAATAAAGCTTTGTATCAGCCAAACATATTCAGGAAAAACTGCCTGAGTAACGAGCTGTGACAGCCTGTACCTTGAGATCCTTCCTGCTTTGGGGGACACTTGCCTTGTTAGGGTCCCTCTGGTCATTGTACCTTAAGTTATGTTTCTGCCTCTGTATAAAGAGACAATCAATTGGGGACAAAGCCTCTTTGGCCTATACTGAGGGGCCAAGATCAAAACATCCTGTGGTTAGGGGCGCCTAGGTGGCACAGTCATTAGGCGTCTGCCTTCGGCTCAGGGCGTGATCCTCGCATTCCCGGATCGAGCCCCACATCAGGCTCCACCGCTAGGAGCCTGCTTCTTCCTCTCCCACTCCCCCTGCTTGTGTTCCCTCTCTCGCTGGCTGTCTCTCTCTCTGTCAAATAAATAAATAAATAAATCTTTAAAAAAAAAATCCTGTGGTTAGGTTAAAGCCCCTCACCCTAATATGGGGGGAATCACAAATTTAAGAACCTGTTGGGCCTAAAATAAACTCCTCAGAATACCCAAGGGGGAAAAAATCTGTCTAACACCAATAGTACCATGCTCCAGTCACTACCAAATTCTATGTGTAAATATTAGACTCTTCTGAATTCCACTTTTTCTTTTCCCACTTGTGGAGAATGGTAAGGACTTGCAGCTCTCAGAAGCCATCTTCCCTACCCAATCTATAATAGAAAACTATAGAGTGGTTAAGTGAAATTAAAAATATCAACTTGATGACTTAAAGTCCAGTACAGGATTAAGACAGAACTTGCCTTTCAACATCCTCTTCCCCTCTTCCCCTCTATTCCAACCCGATAGGTTCAGATCTCCTTTTACTTTTTTCCCTGAATTTAATAAAATAAGCTACTCTACTTTCCCAAGGTAAGAAGAGATAATGGGGTGGAAAGAGGCCAGAAAAGCATTTGATGAAGAAATTACTTCTTCGGAGAAATCAAGGGGTGGGGGGGGAAGGCAGGCAAAGAAATGCCACACAAATCCAAACTAAAAGAGAGCATAAGTTAATGTCATAATACAATAGACTAACATAATAGTTAATGTAAGAAAATATGTAATTTTGGCAAAGGAGAGCCAAATAATGTAAATTATTGGGAATGTCTGAAAGTCGAACCAGCTGTTTGTTGACACTGGATAGCAGTATGACAGACATAATGGCATTAAGTCTGAGCTGCATATGTCATGTAAAAGAATGGCAGAGGAAACTGGCTTGGATGAACAAAATATGGTAGATATATATCCCAGAATTACATAGCACCTAAAAGCAATAAATTAAAAGTACATACAGTGCAATGTACTCATTTTTAAAAAGGTAGTTCTATGAAACATGAACACATCTATAGAGACTGTGTGTTTATTGGAACACAAATACTCAAAACAGTATTTTCTGAGGATACACACATATCAAAGTATCTCTCAAACATAGTAGTATGAAGGTCTAAAGGAACAAAGAAAACAAAAAAAAAGGAGTCTTGCAATGATCTATGATAATAATTTGCTAAGAAGACTAATCAATAATCTTCAGAGATCCCTAACAAAATGAATTATAAACAACAAAAGAAAATGATGACTATCCAATAGAAAAATACATAATTAATCCATACAGGAAAATCATAGAAACAGAGACACAGTGCCAAGGAATGTATTAAGAAATTCTCAAAATCACTACTTACTGGAGCAATGCAAATAAAAATAAGATTAATTTTTACCCTTACATTTGTTAAATAATAAAGATATGAAAGTACTGTATGTTTGAAAAGATATCTGTGAAATAAGTTATATTCCTTTCTGTTTGTGGAAATGTAAATTACTATAGTCATTTTGGAGGAAAAAAGGAAAAATATGAAAAGAATTAACAGGAAATTCCATTACTAGTTCCCATTATAAACATATGCATTGGAAGAAAGTAGAAGAATACACATTGGAATTTTGATTATAATAGCGAAGGGGCACTGGGTCACTCAGTCAGTTAAGTGTCTGACTTGATTTTGGCTCAGGTTATAATTTCAGGATTGTGAGATCTCTGGGTTATGCTGGGTGTGAAGCCTGCTTAAGATTCTGTCTCTCCCTTTCCCTCTGCCCCTCCCTCCCACACTCACACATATTCTCTCTAAAAAAAAAAAAAAATCCAAAGTGATAATTAGAAATAAATGGATGTTCATCAACATGAACAATTAAATGAATTGAAATATACCACTATGAAATATAATCTAGCAGTTCAAATGAATATAATAGATATATATGCATTAACATAGAAAGTTTCATAAGATCAGTAATATGTGATATTAATTTACATAACAAAATATACGGTGAGTACATATGTATGTAAATGTATATAAAAGTGCCTAGAAGGATGAACATCAGACTAGAAGAAATTTTTATATCCATAAATTTGGAATAAATGAAATTGAATAAGTAAAACTGAATTTGTTTAAATAGGACTACCTAGAAGACATTTAAACAAACACATGTTGAATCGATTTTTAAAAATGGAATAAAAATATAACTAAAATGAATTAAATGAAGAACCAGGGAGACAAATCTATCCTTTTTGTTTTGTTGATTTAACTACACCACATTCAATGACAATATTTTCTTACAGCGATCTCAGAACTCTCCTATCATGTGTTTATTCATATTCTCCTTGTGGTACTGCCTGTGCCAGGACAAGGGTGCACATATCCTCCTAACCCATTAATTCCCCTGGTGTGTTAGTCAGGATAGGCTAGGTTATGCCTGCACAACAAACAACTTCCAAAAATTTTTGGCTTACAATAACTAGGGTATATTTTCAGCCATACTATATGTCTATCCCAGGTCAATCTCATCTTGTCTTCACTTAAGAACCCATCCTACTGGAGCTGCTCAACCAGAGAGGAAAGGAGTACATAACAAACTCTGCCCTGATGCTTAAAGTTTCTATTCAGAATTGTCACATTTGTGCTCAAATTTTTTTATTATGTGTAATTAGACAACATATAGGACATCTATGCCCATATTTAATTGGCTAAATAAGGTACATGGCAATCCTGAAACCACTGGAATAGGGAAGTATTCTTCCTCAGGGAAGAGCAGTGAATAATTTTTAATAGTAGAACAATGTAATATAGCTGGTTTATAAAAAGACCTTGTACCCAATGGTAATAGGGTTCAAAAATTGTACTCACTCCATACAGTACTTTAAAAATTATTCTAAGCCAGTTGTAAAATGCTGCATTAACACAGTTGCACTGTAACAAGTCAACAGTAAAGGCACAAGGTAAGTGAGCCGTTAGCCACACCACTTGGAGATGGTGATGTCAGTGCTTCTCGACTGATGGCATCTGAATCGAGAGGGTGGTGAAAATCACCATTTACTGTGTCTGTTGGAGAGACTGCTAATTTTTATTTTGTGTGTATTACAAAGGGTTCTGGATAACGAATACTGCCAAAAGATAAATAGAGTGGGACATTAGAAGTGGTGAAAGCCGATTTTATTCAGTAACTACTGACAGTAGGAGAAAGAGCTGTGCTCCATTTCAATTTGTGTGTAGAAGATTGAACATTTTAAAGAATAAATGAAACAGTAGAATAGTACTTATCAGGCTTGGAAGGTGGAGGAATTGGGGAGATGTTTTTAAAAGGTACAAATCTGCAACTAGAAGATTAATATGACCTGGAAACCTAATGTACAGCACAGTGATTATAGCCAACAGTAGTGTAATATATAATTCAAAATTCCTAAGAAACTAGATCTTAAATGTTCTAAGCATAAAAAAGAGATGATAATTATGTAATGTGAGAGACGAATGGCATTCAAATTGCCACATAGAAGTGTGTCAGGTCAACAGGTTGTATACCATAAACTTACACAATGTTACATGGCAATTATATTAACAAACAAATAAACTAGGAAGGAGTCAGTGGGGACCAGGGGCTTGAACAGAGTCAGGGAAGGAAAAAATTACCAAAAGTGAGAGGAGGACTTGGTCCATGTGAAACCTATCTGGATTTGCTAACCAGCAGTTAATAAAATGAATTCACACTCATTCACAAATGTGAAACTGGGGTCGTTATCATCAGTTTTTGGCCGGAACAAATAGTACATTAGTTTGGCAGGCTTGCGTTTTCTCAGGCAGGCTAGTGTCATTTCAGCAATACAGACTTGAGCTGTTAGAAACTATGCCACTGCTTGCATAAGTCTATATAATCCAGGTTGAGACTCAGTCAAGACGAGGCAGAAGAGCCTGACCAGAGTTTAGTCAAGGAGAGAATCCTCATTAATGCCTGTATATTGAAAAGTTTTGTTATATTCCAAGAAGGGGGAAAAAAGAGAAAGAAGAAAAAAAAGCACTTCCATGATTTTTTCCTCAAAAAATATGATTTATTTCATGATTAAATCAGAATCATGTGATCATATGAATATGACCCTATTGTTCCTCTCTAATTTTCCAAGATGATATAAAATTCTTGGGGAGAAAAGATTTTTCCCTTTTTATAGTTATCGGAGATTATTTATATTATTCATCTCTATGCCTAACCAGTAAAACCCAACAATAGGTAAGAATCCTTAGCTCTCAAGTGATCATCCCATTATGTGCACATTTCTTTTTTTTTATTGAAACTTAATTAATTGGCTAATGATCATGATTTGTGTTACCTCTAACTTAAAGCTGGCTGAAGGTAGGACACTGATGAATACCTTACATGACTGAAAAGTTGAATCAAGTCTACATTTACCAACATAGTTAGGAGAATGTATTTGCCTCCTTTCTTTTAATATGGAAAGACTACTGCCATCCGAATTAACCCATGACCCTTCCTAAAAACAAAGCAAATTAAACAGACATCAATAACAACAACAAATTCCCTTTTGGCATGTTTCCATTTAGCCCCACAAGCTTAAAGCAGGGAAGATTCATAACACAATCGTACCATCATAAGGAAATTGACACAACACTGAATGACTGGGGCAAGTGTCAGCTTCTCCTCTAAGTGAAGAAAATCTCCTGCTCCACCTTCCTCTAATAGTTCTTTCCCAGAAATAGAGTTTTCAGAAAATAGCTTCAGAAATCCATCCATGCTGTGTGTTCCTCTGTGACCATTTTAACCTTTTCTTTCCTCTGGTGATT